>NC_062531.1:15027694-15327694 GCF_022655615.1 Tachysurus fulvidraco | reverse complement strand
TTTTTTGACATCAAACGTGGTGAACATGATGTCGAGACATTGTACTTGCTAAATTCCGAAGGGATTTTTGATATCTCAAACGGTGCTGCCACGGCCAGGCGACGAAGTTATGGCGAATTCATATGCCTATTGTGAATCTCGGACATAGCGCCATTATTTCAGGCATATTTAAGGCTTTTGGCGTGCTTAGATTAACTTGAAATTTGACACAAACTTCACTTTGTCAGCTGTTAAGTGTGGACAAAAAGGTCAGACAAAGGTGTGTCTCTTAAGTGGCTCAGTAACGCCCCCGTTTGGGGTTTCATTTACCTTCAGTCCCCAAATGGGTCAGTAACAACATAAAATAGTCCAATGATATTTACCCAATTCATGCACTTGCCCACCATGCATTGTTTTCTGGGAGGCACCGAATAGCAATAAAAAAAAACGTGCGAGGGTCCGCCATCGCTGCTTGCAGCTATATTTTTAAGTTCCTTTTTGAAGTGGATCTTTTTCAAAACCAACAACAAAACAACCAAAAATAATAATTTCATTCAATGAAAATCCAACTTTTTGTCTATTAACAGTTCATGCCTTAGAGTAGAAAAAGTGCATAAAGAAAACTAATATTCAGACTCAGTTTGCTACACTCTGATTTACTCTGCACATTGATCTAAGCCAGATACCTGGCATCTTTTCTTAGCTGCAAGTTCATCAATGTCTGGGGTCAGGCTCTGAGCTGAGGAAATTCTCAGGATGGATTGAAGGTGTTCATCACTTGCTAACATAGATATGTGCTGTCGAACCTAGAGAGCATTTGAGCAGCTTGGGTATGTAATTGGGGCATTGTTTCTGGGAGGAAACATGGAAACTGTGCAGCAACAACAGACTTATCATACTTTGATTTGAGTGTGTCACTACACTGGGGTTCAATTAGCTCCATATGGAGGTTGGTTGGTGCGCTTTCCATGTCGAATTGCCAGGTCCTCATACTTCTCATAAATGTTTCGTTTCATATTGTCTTCTTATGTTAAATTCTTTCGTTACAGACACATTAGCTCAGCACACAAGACAAACAGGTATGTCCTTTATATTCATGAACAGATAATCAGCCTCCCACCTGTCTTGAAAGCTCCTATTGTCCATCTTTCGTTTGGCCATTTTTGTGGAGGGTGGAATTAACTTGCCCGATGTGACTGTAGCATGGTTGTTAATGACTGTCAAGAGACAATGAGGGGCGCTTGCTGTTCGTGACTACATGTCAATACAGTGGCAAGCCATTCTGGGATTTGTAGTATTAGCTGAGCATGTGGCTAGCAAGCTGTAATGCACATTTGATATGATCTCGGGGGCCAAATATAATTACACCGCTGGCCAAAGTTTGACATATGGTCTAGAGGCTGTTACTTCTGCTAAAAGAGGCTCTACTAAATATTGATGTGATTTTTCTGTCGAGGTGACCAAATTTATGCACCTGTCTAATTTTGTTTTGATGCATATTGCGCATTTTCTGTTAATCCAATAAACCTCATTTCACTGCTGAAATATTACTGTGTCCTTCAGTTATTTGATAGATCAAAATGAAATTGCTGATCCAAACACCCAAATATTTATAAATGAAAATCATGGAAATTGTCAGGGATTCCTAAACTTTTGCATATGACTGTACTGTAAAATTGACAGAACATAAGAGAGCTTGTAGACCAATTCACAGATGTGTTATGGACAACAGTGTAGCATCTTGTACCAGTCATTTTAGATTTCATGTCCCAGGCACCCTAAATTTCAACATCTAACACAATGAGACATTCCTTTTACTAATAAAACCCAAGATAAGGTACTCTAAGGTTCTCATTCTTATAACCCTTTTTGTAATGTGTCCTTCTTTTAAGGCTTGCCTGACTGAAAATTATTTGCTCCTTAATTTCCTGACAAGGGTGTATTTTATTCATGTGTCAGAAAACAACATTGTATTTTAAAATCCGTTATACTCTATCATCATATCTTACTGATCATGGCATGTTAATGTATACCTGTTCTAATGCCGTATGCCCCTTTAAGGTCTGATGTCAGAATGTATACGAAGCTATCGTTTTCTTTTTACTTCCCTAATGAAAGTGCATCTTGTTTATGTTTCATTTTTGTTTCTTTGCCTTTATCTTTGCCTTGATTAATGATCTATGTATGTAATGTACCGCTGCCTTCATACCGTCATTACCCTTCATGTTTAGTATCCAAATGACCACAAAATTATCGGTTACTCATTTTTCAAGCACTGGTGTATTTTATTTGAGCACGAAAGGCGCCATACCATCTTAATACACCCTGGATCAAACTTTAAAGTCATCTAAAAGTTTGAGCCATACCATCTTAATACACCCTGGATCAAACTTTAAAGTCATCTAAAAGTTTGATAGCTAAATCACGCCCACAGACACCTGAAACAAAGGGAGTTTTTCCCTTCAAAATCCTGACCGAAGTATTGGTCATCTTCCCAAAGATGGGTGGAGTTCGCGACCTTTAAATTGTCAGAAGCACCACTAATCCGTGGTCAGACTTCAGGAACAGCTTCAAGACGCCTCCATCTTCCTTCAAAGAAGTTCCAGCAAGCTTCACTTCCAAGAACGACAACTTCAGGAGAACTTGGAAGAACGTCTGACCCCACCCTAACTGACTTTTCAGAGATTTCTCTGTTGCATCCGGACTCTTGTGCAGTAAGCCAATGCAAGTAACCGTTTCTTTACCAACCAATTTAGATGCGTAATTTTAAGTAGTAATCTTTCATTGTATCTTAAGGTGAATTTAAGTTTCTGTGACGATTTCCCAGTTAGGGTGTGATTAATGTTTGAGTCTAAGCTTGCCATTTCCTTTCCTTCCTTTCTCTAGTTTCTTCTTTCCAGTCTCTTCCTCCCTTTCCCCAATTTTAATTTCTTTTGTTTTATTTTATTTTTCATTTTCGTTTTCCCCATTTCTTTTGTTTGTTTGTGTAGTTAGTTTTATGTTGTGTTGGTCTCATTCATTAAATGTCATAATTTTGAGCCACAGGTGATTTTAAGGTACCTGCAACATCGGGTCTGAACTACATGCTCTATTGAGTTAATTTAATTTAAATTACGGTATACAGTAAAAGGAAAGCGAATCTTTCTTGGCCGGAAAGATACCGCCTTCATAGAATTAATAAAGGTACGCGGCCTGTTCGCCGGACGAACAGACCAAATAAGCGTAACCTTAATTCCAGTACCGTTAATTTCAACTTAGGTTAAAATATTTAGAAGCCACTATAACACGTTATAGTTACTTATAAATATTTACCTTGCTTCGTGAGCCAAAATCGCTACAACAGCAAGAATGACACACCTGGACCTGGTTGTACCAAAACTGAAATCTCAGACTGTGTAATGACTTCTAGGGGTCAAAGGCTTAAACATTTTACAGCTACCCCATCCTCTGCTTTATCTCTAACCTGGACCTCATTACCTGCTGCTAGATTCTAATTCATATATCCACTGTCTTCTAGCACATCACAGCTTCACAGCTCGAGTAGAAAAAATGACATTATCTGATAAAAATTAGACACCTACAAAAGTACACATCTTAGCTTAACAACACTAACAATGCTGGTCAGAGGGATTTGTCAGAGAGACAGACTCTGGGTGATCAGACCTTTCTCCTTACATGCACCAAATATACATTATTCAATTACAGAATTAACAATTAATTTATAGAGTTACATTTACACTATTCAAATGAGGTACTAAATTGCTCAATCCAAAATTTGCTCTTCATTGATGAATTCACTGCTGGTGATACTGAGTCTTAACAGCAAAATCACTGTACAATCCCATGGACAATGACTAAAACAGTCAACCCTTAAAAGTTTCTTCTAAAGAGCAAACATTTCTGATCAGCCTAAACAAGAAAACAGAGAACATAAATGTCTCCCATTTGAGAATGTTGCAAGGTAATATTTTTCATGCTTTATTTTTTGCGCAAGTGTCTATGTAAATTCTGTGTAAGAAACAACCATGCCACGGTCAAATAAATTTTTTCAGCAACTCATGATTGATATTAAAATAAAACACCAGTTAATCTGTATTTATATGATTTTATGCAATGTGCTACTTCCACAATTGCCTGATAGGTTAACTGCATGAATAAGGTGGAAGGTGAGTGGATATAGTTTACATTGACCCACGTCAAGATGGCGCTGCAGATGGCAGCCTCAGCACGACTCTCTCCACTACTTTCTTTCTTTTTGTTTACTTTCCCTACCGTGATAACTTACACTAGAGAAGAACTGCTTGACATCGGGCAGTTTACTCCAGACAACTTTTCACCAGTTTTCACAAACCCGGACAGTTTTTTGGAAATCTTAGTTGGAGGAGCAGCTGCGCTCTATGGTGTATGGAGGAGACGCTGGCGAGGGAAGCGCACCGGTGCGCTAGTGAAGCTGCGACAGAGGGGATTTAGAACTGCGCTCCCAGCTACCTGGCAAACCTCCACTCAATGACGAACAAAATGGACAAACTGTTTCTTCTCAACGTAACAAACAAGAACTTTTCACGCTCCGCTGCTGTCTGTTTTACTGAAACAGCGCAGTCATTAAATCCCGGACACAGGATTACTTCTCTCGGGCTTACACTTACACCGCGCGGATCACGTAACCGAGCTATCTGGTAAAATGAAAGGTGGCGGAATCTGCTTCTACATTAACAAATGTTGGTGCAATGTCACAGTGCTGAATAAATTCTGCAGCCCAAACCTGGAATTACCTGGAAACCCTTCTATTCTGACCGGAGTTTACATCCCACCGCAGGCCAACATGAGTGATGCACTGCAAAACCTGGCAAACCAAATATCTGGCTTGGAGCAAAATAATCCGGATTCTCTTTTTATTATCCTTGGAGACTTTAACAGGGCAAAACTAACACTTGAAATTCCAGAACACGGACAGCAATCAAGTTGCACTCACAATTTGTGAAGAGAATGTGAATCGGCTCTTTCAGAGACAGAAGACAAGGAAAGCTCCTGGCCCAGACGGGGTCTCTACCTCCTGTCTCAAAGCATGTGCGGATCAACTGGCTCCCATCTTCATCCATATCTTCAACAGATCACTGGAGCTGTGTGAATTCCCCTCCTGCTTTAAACTCTGCACAATCATCCCGATCCCCAAGAAACCCTACATCACTGGACTGAATGACTACAGGCCTGTCACTCTGACATCTGTTGTGATGAAGACCTTTGAACAGCTGTTATTGGCCGACCTAAAGACTGAAACAGAACAGATGCAGATCCCCTACAGTTTGCCTACCATGCAAACAGATCAGTGGATGATGCAGTCACCATTGGACTGCACTACATTCTGAAACACCTGGACTGCCCAGGGACATACGCCCGGATTCTCTTTGTCGACTTCAGTCGACAATTCCTTTAATACTAAAATTCCGGAAATTCTCCACTCCAAACTCCTAAGGCTCACTATACCCCCTTCCATCTGTCAGTGGATCATCAGCTTCCTGACAAGCAGGAAACAACAGGTGAGACTGGGAGGTGTCACCTCCAGCATTCGGACAATCAGCACTGGCGCTCCACGTGAATGTGTCCTCTCCCCACTGCTATTCTCCCTCTACACTAATGACTGCACTTCAAGTGACCAAATTGTTAAACTTCTGAAAATGGCAGATATACTACGCTCATCTGTCTCATTCAAGATGGCGATGAGTCTGCATACCGGCAGAAGGTGAAGCAGCTGGTGCTATGGTGCAGTCAAAACAGTCTAGAGCTAAACACCCTCATAACTGTGGAAGTGATGGTGGACTTTAGGAAAGACCCCTGAACAATACTCCCCCACACGATTTCAAACAGCCCGCTGTCATCTGTGGAGGCCTTAAAGTTTCTGGCCACTACTATTTCCCAAGACCTGAAATGGTAGTGCAACAAAAACTCCATCATCAAAAAAGCCCAGCAGAGGATGTACTTTCTATGCCAACTAAGGAAATATGGTCTGCCACGGGAGCAGTTGATGCTGTTCTACAGTGCAGTCATTGAATCTGTCCTGTGCACATCCATCATCATCAAGTTTGGTTGTATCAACAAAAAAGGACAGGAACAGACTGCAACGCACAGTAAAAACAGCGGAAAAAATAATTGGCGCACCCCTGCCCACTCCACAGGACTTGTGCGACACAAGAACCAGAAACCGGGCAGGAAAATTCAGCACTGACCTTTTGCACCCTGGACGCAACCTCTTTCAGCTCCTCCCTTCTGGCAGGTGCTACAGAACTTTGCTTACTTAAACTGACAGACACAGAAACAATTTTTTTCCCCAGGCAATCACCCTGATCAACAACTCACCATAACTATATCCACTGCTTCATATCTATAAGTACTGCATCAAATCATCTGTATATATTACACACACTACTGCTGCTATATATTGTACAAAAAGCATAATATTGCACAATATTCTATATTCATATTTAATACTCATTTTGTCTATATTGTATCTCATCATCTGCATTGTCTTGTCTGCATAGTATAGTGTTATTTATGTCTGTACTTTTGAGAGTCACAAACAGCTGGAACCAAATTCCTTGTGGGTGTCAACACACTTGGCCAATAAACCTGATTCTGATATACACAACAGAAAAACAGTTACTAAATTTCTACTTCCTTTTGTTGTGGACCACAAGGACAGTTTCCTTCAGCGGTAGTGGAGAATTCCAAATGCTCATTTGCTAAGTATGAGTATCCAATCTAAGTATGCCAATCACATTGTGACACTGACCTAATATCCAAACTAAGTATGCCAATCACATTGTGACACTGACCTAATATGGGCAGCCTATGACCATTCTATATCATGTCTCTGCCACAAAGAGATAAGTTTATTAAGTTTAAATGACTTCTTATTACAACTGCCCCTGCCATGCAAGGTGATTTGGAGCCCCTGTAATGCTATGCAGATCCAATAGCATCTTGAGGTATTGACCACTTGCCATGCATATATTCTCGATTCAAAGACTAAACCATCTGAATTACTAAATTATTATTTATATAAAATTTTGGCCTCATATTGCAAAAATTTATGCTGGATGAGGCACAAAAAACAAGTTTATATCAGTTTATGATATAGTTAATTTTATCAAGTTTATTATATCAAGTTTACTCAATAATACATTATGGTCCTTATTATGACAACTGTCTTCAGACAAGTGCTGCAATATTGTCAGTAGTTAGATACTAGCATGGACGTGTGGAGTTTGATATTAACCAGCAAAAGGGCATTAAATCAATTCTGTTTCATGAGCTGACAACATATTTGGCCACAACAGTCACATTACAGATGCCTGTAGAAATATCTAAAGATCTTAATCTGTTAACAAAAAAGGAACACTTTGTGCACGTTGCGCTTGCTGTCCAACTTCAGAGTTTACTTTATGTTTCTTCAAAGCATCAATAACTTGAGCTACTGTAAACCTCAGTAATATATGGTATCAGCAGTTTATGACTGCTGTCAAATTTTGAGGTGCACTATAAAGCACATTATAAATTTCATAAACTGCACTAATTCCAAAGTACACAATCCATAGTTATAAGATTAATTGAAAATTATCTGGTCACTTGTGTCATTCAAGTCATTGTGAATAGCCATAGGACAATTGTGACATACCAGGAACCTTAACTGGCTACCCATGTGGAGCCAAATTCACAAGGTGATGACTAGAAATTGGTACTCCAGAAAAACACACTTGAGCAATTAAGAAGCACAATTAACCTTCCATTTTCCAGATACTCTGGGAATTCTGATTTATGTACTAGGGCCTATAATTAAAATGGTACAATCATACAACATATTTACATATTGCATATATACTGAAAAACAAGTTTATTACCATTTCTTTACCATTATGCCTCTGCTCTCTGCTTTCAGAAAGAGTTCATTTACTCGGTCCTCTTCTGAATCAAAATGCTTTTTGTAGAATGACTACAACAGGAAGAAAAAAATGTTTGGTTAAGCTTTGGTCACACTGTACAATTCTAAAAGCTTTTGCCATGATGTTAAATGGTGCATTCACACTGTATATCTATAGAAAATCAAAACAAAATGCTCTTTCTTGAGAACACATTGGCCATATCAACCTGTCATTTCCAAACCCATTCACAATCTATGCAAGTCTATGCAAAATCTACAATGCCGATTGTAATCAAAACTAGGTTTGGATTTTATCTTGCACTCATACTGCATAAAAATATGTTGACCAATCTAATTAAAAACTATGTCTCATGCAATATAACCAAATCAATCATTTGCTTTTACATAAAATTATCTTTTATACACATTTGTCACACAAAGTTTGGTATACCTGGTTTTTAAACCCCTTGTCTACCCCTAATGTCTGTGTGCAGAAACAGTGTTTTACGCCTAGCTGGCCCATGAGATAAGCAAGGTCAATGGTCCACACACTTTCTGTCAATTTCAGTTCACAGCAGGCTCTCCGAAACTCATCTTCACTCACTGGATGTAGATATCTGGGAAATTTGAGAAATATTCTGAGTGAAGAACAATGAGCCATATTCAGTGCACGTCTGATCAACCAAGATGATTTGAAATAGAATGAAATAGCACTTACTTTAATACCATTTTAGAACACGCTAAACCGCAGTCCCAGTGGTACAACTGGCGGATAATTGGTACATTTAACATAACGACGTCTGTCGGGTGGAGGGACAAGTCATTTGACATTTTACCTTAACAAAAAGCAGACCAGTAAAATTATACATGGCTGAGTAAAAATTCATTGATATAAATGGCTCCCTCATAAGGAGGTCTAACTGTATATGTACTCAAGATATTTAAGATAACCTACCCGATATTACGATAATATATCTAGTCCAATCGATTGTTTACAGTTTATATAAGCTCACCATCGTAAATAATCTTCAACAGCATTAGCCAGTTAGCTACCAGTACAGTAGTTTAACGGATGATCGTTTCAGAGACAAATGCTATGAACAAAATTTTTTTGATGATAAACGAGCGGATTAATTCAGACGTAAAGTATGTAGTCCATACTTTCCAATGTAGAGGCATTGACGGTAAACTCGCGGAAATTTGTGGGTTCTCTACTTACGAGTAATGCTAACACTAACTCTCATTCATCCAACTAGGAAGTGGGAATTCGGCACGTGGACATGTCATTTCCGACCTTGGTCAAGTTGAGCTACCAAAGATATATACACTAGATGTCGCCTTGTATACGGCAGTACATTTTAACGAATGCGTCAACTGAGCAGCCATCTTGGTACAGGGGACCCCTTCCTCTAAATGCATCAGCGTCAATGTAGGCAAAGAAATAAAATCACCATAAATCGTCATGAATGCGATTTTCTAGTTTTTTTTGGTTCGTTCCAAAGGTCAGACATGTATTTATTATTGAGTCCAGAGAAAATGTAAGGTTTTGATATGAAGATAATCTACTTTTTCACAATATAATGCATAATGCTAGTAGGTGTAAGTTTATTACTTACATTCTTCCACTTGAGTAAACTTCATATGAACAATCACTACTTACCTTATAGCCTACTGCATGCAACACTGCTACAATGGTGTGAGTATACATGTTAATTTAAATTTGCTGGTTGAAGCAAATCACAAATGAGAGAAACATAATTAGAAAGTTAGATAGTTGAGGTGCCAAAGACTGTTCAATCTTTAATTTATTCCTTTCCCGCAATACTTTTGCCACATTAAATAAGTATAGTCACATAAACAAACAAACAAACAAAAAAAAACAAAGTTTGACTTTGAGGCTGAACTTGTGTGTTACACTGCCAACCTAACTGGTGACATCCTTCCAGGACTGTCAGCTGAGTTAAACATTTAAAAAAAAGTGTTTAGTGTCCCTGCAACTTGTCCATGACTGACGTCTCTGTTTATCACATGGGAATCTACAAACAGATTCAGATTATTTTATTTAATGCTATGTCCACAATCAAAAGCTATTTTCATGGCAAAAATTAAATTACAAAAACAAGTATCATATAAATACAATAAAAATAACAAGTCGTCAAACAAGTTGTGAATTTGTTGTAACATTAGAACAGGAGATCATGACCAGTTTTGTGCTAGTTACTAAGTAACAGTTACTAGTTACTTCAATCAAAAAGTAACTCAATTACTTTGTTGATGCGTTACTGTTAAAAGTAACTTTTTAGAACGTTCTTTAATGTTCTCATTAATGCCCTTTTGTGCATTATGGTCTATACAAACACAAAACTGTTTGGTAATCTGTCCCTGGCTAACAGTCCGGTTAAAATCTAGTCACTGTTGTTTGGCTGGAGGGGCTTGACTAACTTCGAGTGTGTCCACCGAAATCGGGTTAGCTTCTAGCTTTGTCGAGTCAAGTAGTTTCTAGAGGTGCTTCGATAGATTGGAGTTGCTGTTTATTGCAGTAGATAGATTAGATTATATTAGATTAGATTCAACTTTATTGTCATTACACATGTACAAGTACAAGGCAATGAAATGCATTTTAGGTCTAACCGGAGTGCAATAGCAGCAAGTGCAGAATATACTGTTTTTACAAGATTTAAATGAGTTAAATAAAGTGGTAATATAGAAGTAATTTACAGATGTGTGTGTACTATGAACATCATAGGACCTTTAGGACCTTTGAACCAGATAGACAGTGCTTACATTTGACTAAAAGGTTTTTGCCTTTAAATTGAATGTGTGTGCGTGTGCATGCGAGACAAGAATATGGCTGTGCTTGTAACTCTGAGGTTTTTTATTTTTATATATTATTATTATTATTATTATTATTTATTAAATTATTTATTTATTTGTATATGTTATTTTTATCTTATTTTTATTTTATATTTAGGTACTTAGGTATATATATATTTATATATATATATAAAATGCATCCCCATTAACGATCCATACACTTTTCACTCAAAGCTTAACACTAAGGACCAATTATCAGTGCTATTGCAAAAAAGTTGACATTTACACATAAACATTTACACTACATTGCACTTGCAAAAATTACATTTGATAGAACTTTGTCACTCAAAGCGATGTGAGCGATGTGGTCGCATTATCACCCCACCATGGCTGAATACACGTTCAACAGGTGCATTGATGCAGGGATGGCCATAACTACATTACTACATTACTGCTAAAATCAGAACTCGTACCGCTCTTACTTGCATAAAATTCCGGTACCCGAACTTAATTAATTTTGGTGTAGCGCCTTCCATGTTTCTTCACGACTGTTAAAGTTTATTAGTTAGTGCACGCTCTCCCTCTGCTTGCCTGCTGCGTCACGTGGTTAGATTACACTCTTGCGTGTGTAAAAAAAACATGTTAAAAAAAACAACAACAACAACAAAAAAAAAAGTTATTTCGAGTCATTTAACTCAAGTCCAAGTCAAGTCTCAAGTCATGAATGTCATCAAGTCAAAGTCAAGTTGAGTCTTTTTTTAATATTTGTCAAGCAAGTCTCAAGTCTCAAATTTGCTGTTACCATAAAGACTTTCACCTTGGTCATCACATTTGGTATGATGTTGTATGGTGTAGTTAATTTGTTGTGTTTTGGCTAACGACAAAGCACAGTGTCACCTGGCATGAAAGTGTGTGGCACGGCATAACGTCAAGAGTCTGCATGAGACTTCATCGTGGCTTTAGATTTTGATCTTATGTTTTCACATTACAGTTGGAACTACCCATTGTATTGTGACTCAGAACGGGTATCTTTGTGTATTGCATATGTTGACATAGCAGCTTGGCAGACAAATACACATAGAAAAGTATTTCAGATATTTCTTCCAAGGCATTAGCTCTGAAAATTAGAGAACTGACAACTGTTAGCCATTTTCAATCTTCATGACCCTAGGGATACCAAACATTTAAATTCAATTCAATAAAATTTTATTTGTATAGCGCATATAACATTGTCTCAAAGTAGCTTTACAGAGCATATTTTCTTTATGTAAATTGATCTGCATTTATCCCATATAATCCCTAATGAACCTGAACAAGCCTGAGCCAACTGTCACAAAATCTCCCTTTAATGATATGGGGAAGAAACCTTGTGAGGAATCAGATTCAAAAGGGAACCCATCTTCATTTGTGTGACACCAGAGAGTGTGATTATAAATAATGTCCTTTCTACAGTCAATTTTCAATTGTGTAACCAGGGACTCCTGAGAAACTTGTAAATTAGCTCATCATATGATTTCATTTTAGATTGCATTTGACCCATCCAAAGTGCACACACACACACAGCAGTGAACACACACACACCATGAACACACACCCAGAGCAGTGGGCAGCCATTTATGCTGCGGCACCCGGGGAGCAGTTGGGGGGTTCGGTGCCTTGATCAAAGGCACCTCAGTCATGGCCGGCCTGAGACTCGAACCCACAACCTTAGGATACGAGTCAGTTGACTAACAAATAGTCTGCACTGACACTATGCCAGGGAATTTCTGGCAAAACTAACATCTTCAACGGCACAATGAGTGTGACTGGTGAATTGACATGCAAGACAGCTACTGTATGTACTATTGCTTCTTCTCTCTGGTCAATATCTCTAAACCAGACTTTTGTTCTTATAGAGCAGTCTGAATTACAATTATGGTGCCTCGCGGTACAACAGCAGATGCATGTGAGTGACATGTTGTGAGTGTCCTATTTTATGCCATGTGCTGTTTCTGATGTGTGCACAGACTTCCTGAAAGTCTGTAACTGTCTCCCCCTTGATCTCTTTGAGTATCATGGCTTTAGACTTTGCATGGCTCATGATAAATTTGATGTATGCTTCTGCTAATTTTGTAGCTCATTTGCTGTTGCTTGTTCAGAAGGTGATATTAAACCGCTGGACTGTCAGCTCCCATTTTATACTTCACTTTGAAGTTGTAAGGTTCACGCCTTATTTTTTTCAAATTTGGAAGGTGGTTTTGACCTGGTATCTCACAGAAGTAAAGATACTGAACATTACTGAAGCAAACAATAATTACATCATATTGTATATAGAATTTTATACTAAATACATGTAAAAATATGTGTATCAAATATGATAAAGCAGGTCTATAAGGTCATTTATCTTAGTCATCACTGTATTGAATTTTATAATGTAATCCACATTATTCTTGCCACAATGGAAAATGTGGATTGCATTATGAATTTGGTTTCAGCTGTTTGTGACACTCAAAAGTACAGACATAAACAACACTATATTATACAAGACAATACAGATATAAACAACACTATACTATACAATACAAGACAATATAGACATAAATAACACTATACTATACAAGACAAGAAAATACAGATATAAATAAAACTATACTATACAAGACAAGACAATACAGACATAAATAACACTATACTAGTCAAGACATGATAATACAGACAATACAGACGATGTGAGACAATATGAGTATTAAATATGAATACAGAAAGACTGAAACAAAACAGATGCTGATCCCCCTACCGTTTGCCTACCATGCAAACAGATCTGTGGACGACGCAGTCACCATTGGACTGCACTACATTCTGAAACACCTGGACTGCCCAGGGACATATGCCCGGATTCTCTTTGTCGACTTCAGTTCGGCTTTTAATACTATAATTCCAGAAATTCTCCACTCCAAACTCCTAAGGCTCACTATACCCCCTTCCATCTGTCAGTGGATCACCAGCTTCCTGACAGGCAGGACGCAACAGGTGAGACTGGGAGGTGTCACCTCCAGCATCCGGACTATCAGCACTGGCGCTCCACATGAATGTGTCCTCTCCCCACTGCTATTCTCCCTCTACATTAATGACTGCACTTCAAGTGACCAAACTGTTAAACTCCTGAAATTTGCAGATGATACTTGGTCTCATCCAAGATGGCGATGAGTCTGCATACCGGCAGGAGGTGAAGCGGCTGGTGCTATGATAGTCAGAACAGTCTAGAGCTAAACACCCTCAAAACTGTGGAATTGATAGTGGATTTTTGGAAAGGCCGCTCAATACTACTCCCCCTCACAGTATCAAACAGCCTGGTGTCATCTGTGGAGGCCTTCAAGTTTCTGGCCACTACTATTTCCCAAGACCTGAAATGGTAATGCAACATAAACTCCATCATCAAAAAGGCCCGAACAGTTTTGTTGCTACACCAAACTTGATGGTGATGGATGTGCACAGGACAAATTCAATGACTGCACTGTAGAACAGCATCGACTGCTCCCGTGGCAGACCATACTTCCTTAGTTGACGTAGTAAGTACATCTGTCAACGTCAACTAAGGAAATATGGTCTGCCACAGGAGCAGTCGATGCTGTTCTACAGTGCAGTCATTGAATCTGTCCTGTGCACATCCACCATCAAGTTTGGTGTAGCAACAAAACAGGACAGGAACAGACTGCAACGCACAGTAAAAACAGCGGAAAAAATAATTGGCACCCCTCTGCCCACTCCCCAGGACTTGTGCTACACAAGAACCAGAAACCGGGCAGGAAAAATCAGCACTGACCTTTCGCACTCTGGACACAACCTCTTTCACCTATTCCCTTCTGGCAGGCGCTACAGAACTTTGCTTACTTAAACTGACAGACACAGAAACAATTTCTTTCCCCAGGTAATCACCCTGATCAACAACTCACCATAACTATATTCACTGCTTCATATCTATAAGTACTGCATTATCAGGACTGTCAGTCATCAAATCATCTGTATATATTTCACACACTACTGCTGCTATATATTGTACAAAAAGCATAATATTGCACAATATTCTAAATTCATATTCTATATTCATATTTAATACTCATTTTGTCTATATTGTATCTCATCGTCTGCATTGTCTTGTCTGCATAGTATAGTGTTATTTATGTCTGTACTTTTGAGAGTCACAAACAGCTGGAACCAAATTCCTTGTGTGTGTCAACTCACTTGGCCAATAAACCTGATTCTGATATACACAACAGAAAAACAGTTACTAAATTGCAGTCATTGAGTCTGTCCTGTGCACATCCATCACTATCTGGTTTGATGCAGCAACAAAACAGGACAGAAACAGACTGCAACGCACGGTTAAAACAGCAGAAAAAATTATTGGTGCCCCCCTGCCACCCCCTTTCTGGAGGCGCTACAGACACCGGAACAGTTTCTTTCCCCAGGCCCCTTATCACCCTGATTAACAACTCACCATAATTATATTCCCTGCTTCATTGCATAAGCACTGCATTATCAGTATTGTCAGTCATCACATCAATCGTGTATGTTACACACACTATTGCTGCTGTATAATGTACAAAAGCATAATATTGCACAATATTGTTATTTGCACTACCACGCACTGCTCACACTTTATGTACATAACTGATCAGGCATATATTCTGTATCCATATTTAATACTCATAATGTCTATTGTATAACGTCTGCATTGTCTTGAACCAAATTCCTTGTGTGTGTCAAAACATTTGCCAATAAACCTGATTCTGATTCTGAATATGTGACTCATCAGTTATGTACATAGTGTGACAAGTGTGAGAGTGCATGGTAGTGCAAATAACATACAAAACAATCATATGTGTAAATGTATTGTTTTTAGTTTAAATTTTGTTTAGAGGCCCAGAATTTTTTGTCAACTATTTCATGTGTCAGGCTTTGCAGGGTTAATATATTCTAATTACTTGTACTCCGGGCCGCTAGAGGGCTGTTCTTTTCAGTTGAGCCTTCCAGGTTTAAGACAAAGTAGAACGAAGGAGTTTATACAGTATGATTGGTGTCCTACTAGGTTATATTCTCAACAAATTCGTAAATTGTTTCACAAAATAATTAATGGATTCCTAATACCAACTATAGTATTAATGAAATAACATTCCATAAGGTTGTATTGTTTAGCATTGTCTGTGGCTTTGTACCCGATGTTTCTCGTGTTAAGTTTAGGTAAGATTGCTCTGCTGTAACAGAGCTGTTCGTAAACAAGCTTAATGTTGTTTTTATAAACAACTTCTTCGCAGACACGAGTGCTGTAACTTGCTTTTCAATATTTCGAGTTGCAATTGCTTTCTTAAACACAAAGGTACAGCCATTTTATGAGTTAGCTGGCGATATCTAACGATACATTTTTTTTTTACATCTCATGTCTAAAGCAAAACGTTTTGTGGGTTTAGTTCTAGTTGTAAGTTCAGCTCAGGTTAGATCATTATGCCTATTAAGTGCAGCAGTTGTGCAAAAAACAGGGCGGTGCTCAGACGACCGAAGACCGGCCATTCGTTATGTAAACCCTGCTTCTTCTGGGCTTTTGAGGAAGAGATTCACCAAACCATCGTTTCGGCTCGGCTGTTTAATCGTGGGGAGACTGTAGGGATCGGCGCATCAGGAGGAAAAGACTCTACTGTGTTGGCTTACGTTCTGAAAGTCCTGAATGTGCGCTATGATTACGGCCTCAAGCTGCTGCTGCTCGCAGTGGACGAAGGCATCACAGGATACCGCAACGATTCTCTAGAAACGGTGAGAAGAAACGAACAGCAGTACGATCTGCCCCTCACCATCGTGTCCTATGAAGATCTCTATGGCTGGACCATGGACGCTATTGTCAAACAAGTGGGCCGAAAGAACAACTGCACTTTTTGCGGCGTGTTTCGGAGGCAGGCGCTTGATCGGGGAGCCATGATGCTGAACGTGGACAAGATTTGTACAGGTAGTTTACACTTGAGATATGAAACAGAATTCATTTGTTTATGATTTTTGCCTCTTGTGCCGTATGTAATGCAACCAACTCGGCTTGTCTAATGAGCAACATTGGGGAAGTTAGTGTGTAAATTGAACCTATGGAACCATGTCTATTTTATGCAGAGTATACAAACGGTAGTAGTAGCTCAGTGAATTAAAGGCCCTTGGTTACTGAAATGGAGACAGAGGCTTCAAACCTATGCCATTACACTACTGAAACAGCATCTTGATTGGGTGCATGGATGTATGTTGTTGCCATCAAATTCTGACCCTTCCATTTGTGTGTCAAGTTTGGGTGCCCACTACGGTCTCAGTTTCCCCTTCTTGGCTGACAGAAGTGGAACCCAAAGTGGTTTATGGTGGGTGTGTATTTTTATTGGAGCTGCTGACAAGTAATCTACATGATTTTGTATGAATGAGTAAGTGTAGTGTATTCTTTATTAGGAAATCCTGCACATTTTCAGTTATCTAAGCAACTAATTATGTAGCCGCATTGAAATGCAAAAACATGCAGTTGCAGGTCAATAGTATCAAACATCAAAATGAAGGTAAAGTATAACACTTTGATTTTAATCCTAGCATGGATTTGAGTACAAGAAAGGCTGGTCTGAAAAAAGATCAGAGGGTCTTTTTCCTCACCCAGTAAAACAACAGAAGAGCCAATCAACATTTAAAACGGGAACACATTTTCTTGGTGTTTTTACTCTCATATATTAACAGGCACTTCATGGAAGCACAGTCCCCTAGCCCCAGTCTCTCATTTCAGTTTGGACATTAGTTGGTTTTCAAATTATTTGCTCTGAAAATGTCATCTTATTTTTATAATAGTATAGTCTAAACCAGGGGTGTCAAACATGCGGGCCGGAACCGGCCCACCAGGGAGTTCAGTCCGGCCTGGGGGATAAATCTGCAATATGGAAAAAAAATCATTTTAATTTTCGGCGGAACTACCAGCAGATGGTAGTACTGAGCTTCAGGGTCAATAGCTTAGTCAATAGCTCCTGAGCTAAATGCTGTTACTAGCAAAACGCGGTTGTAGCTGCCTCTCTACTTTACTACGATAGAAAAGAAGTGTTATTTGTGTAGCAACAGCATTTTATTTAGGAGTTATTGACTCGGGAAACTCCAATCTGTGAATATGTGGCCAACTTCCTGCTCCTTCAGTTCTCTCCAGCGCTGGAAAGCTGATCCTATATTAATACGGGTCCTACTTCTTGCCTTATCGTAAGCCTTTCTTCGCTTTCTTTCTTTTTAATCCTCCATGTCAATGTTAAAACTGTTTTCTGCTAACGTCACACATGCGCACTGAAGACACTCTCCGCACATATTGACAAGACACACCCCTTTCTGCTCACTGGCTGCACATTTGTTTTGTTTTTTGTTTTGTTTGGTGCCCCATCGCAGTTTTCTGAAGCATTTCTCAAATATCAGGGACCCCACCTTTACATGAGATTCTAAAATTGGCTGCTACTCAGGACATAATGCTATTTGATGCACTTGTGCAGGCTAAAAGATGGTACGTTTCGGGGACAAATTGATAAAATAAATTTGTTTACTTTAAAAAACATACATACTTACATATAAATTAACAATTTTTACAAAGATTTTCTTTTTAAAACAGCTGCCACTTAAGATTTTACGTGTGTAGAGTCAATTCATGTATTCAGAATTGCTTCCCAGAATTGGAAATTGGATTTTGAACAGTTTCTATATCTTGATGTTTGATTTATGTTAACATGCAGGACGCATGCATGTGTTTTTAAGTTCTACAAACCTGTGACTAAATGTTTTGTGCCATTGTGCAATAACTGTGTTCAGTTTTTATGCATAATGCACTTAAATAAATGTTAAACTGGGTAAAATTGTTGTTGAAATTGCACATACTACTTAGGTTGTTCATAATATATTTTTGTAAACGGACAATTCATTTAATATTAAGATTTTTATAATTTACTACTTCTTTGCACTAATACAAGTCGAGTTATATGTAATTTTGCTATGAATTTACTGGTCTGGCCCCCTTGAGATCAGATTAAGCTGTATGCGGCCCCTAGACCAAAATGAGACTCTGGTCTAAACACAATGTGCTTAAGCCAACAACACAAAAGTAATTAGAACTTATTATAATTTTTATGTCTTTATCGAGGGGGCACGGTGGCTTAGTGTTTAGCACGTTTGCCTCACACCTCCAGGGTTGGGGGTTCGATTCGCGCATCTTCCTTGTGTGTGTGGAGTTTGCATGTTCTCCCTGTGCCTCTGGGGCTTCCTCCGGGTACTCCGGTTTCCTCCATGCATGGTAGTATGATTGGCATCTCTGGAAAATTGTCCGTAGTGTGTGAGTGAATGAGAGTGTGTGTGTGTGCGCCCTGCGATGGGTTGGCACTCCATCCAGGATGTATCCTGCCTTGATGCTCGATGACGCTTGAGATAGGCACAGGCTCCCCGTGACCCGAAGTTCGGATAAGCGGTAGAAAATGAAGGAATGAATGTCTTTATCGAATACATACCTTTAAACATTCACACTGCTTTGGAACAAGTAAGTTTTTTAACATTATTATTTAAAAGGTAGATCTTGTTTGGCAACATACAACCAAGAATTTACTGTAGCTGTGGATTTTTAAACCTTTTATTCCTCATAGAACAGCTTCAGCTCATCCATATTCTTAGGGTGTCTGGTGTGAATAGTGCTCTCGAGGTCATTCCAAAGGATCTCTATGGGGTTAAGCTCTGAGCTCTGACTTGGATTTTTGAAACCATCCTGTAGATAATGATGCTCTCTCTACCATACTTAACCACTATTAAGACATTTTAATGTTGGTATGCAGTTTTCCTTTTACACCAGACAGTGCTGCCTGTTCTTCCCAAATAAATCAACCTTAGTTTCATCAGTCCACAATGGTGTCTAGTGTCAATGTGGTCTTTGAAAAGGCAATGAGAAGTGAGTACAACCCTCACAATTTTTGTAAATATATCTTTTCATGTGACAACACTGAAGAAATTCCACTTTACTACAATGTAAAGTAGTGAGTGTACAGCTTGTATAACAGTGTAAATTTTAATGTCTAAACTGAAGGGCACAAAAGTGAGTACACCCCTAAGTGAAAATGTCTAAATTGGGCCCAATTAGCCATTTTCTCTCCCCGGTGTCATGTAACTTGTTAGTGTTACAAGGTCTCAGGTGTGAATGGGAGCAGGTGAGAGGTCGAAGGGGTGGGGGTTCAGTATGTCAGTGTTCAGGTCATATGGAGCACTCTGCATCAAATTAGTCTGCATGGCCGACGTCCCAGAAGGAAGCCTCTTCTAAATATAATGCACAAGAAAGCCTGCAAACAGATTACTGAAGACAAGCAGACTAAGGACATGGATTACTGGAACCATGTTCTGTGGTCTGATGAGACCAAGATAAACTTAATTGGTTCAGATGGGGTCAAGCGTGGGTGGTGGAAACCAGGTGAGGAGTACAAAGACAAGTGTGTCTTGCCTACAGTCAAGCATGGTGGTGGGAGTGTCATGGTCTTGGGCTGCATGAGTACTGCCTGCACTGGGGAGCTACAGTTCATTGAGGGAACCATGAATGCCAACATGTACTGTGACATACTGTATCAGGGCATTAGCCCCTCCCTTCGGAGACTGGGCCGCAGGGCAGTATTCCGACACAACGACCCCAAGCAGCTCCAAGATGACCACTGCCTTGCTAAAGAAGCTGTGAGTAGAGGTAATGGCCTGGCCAAACATATGTCCAGACCTAAACCCTATTGAGCATCTGTGGGGCATCCTCAAATGGAAGGTGGAGGAGCACAAGGTCTCTAACTTTATCCAGCTCTGTGATTTCGTCATGGAGGAGTGGAAGAAAACCCCAGTGGCAACCTGTAAAAGCTCTGGTGAACTCCATACCCAGGAGGGTTAATGATGTGCTGTAAAATAATGATGGCCACACAAAATATTGAAACTTTGGGCCCAATTTAGACATTTTCACTTAGGAGTGTACTCACTTTTGTGGCCAGTGGTTTAGACATTAATGGCTGTGTGTTATTTTGAGGGGACAGCAAATTTACAGTTATTCAAGCTGTACACTCACTACTTTACATTGTAGCAAAGTGCCATTCAAAACTACTGGAAAGGCAAGGCCATTTATTTTTTTGTGGCATACATCAGAGTTTAGAATTTTAGCTTTTATTTCCTGGTGTTAAACATAGAGCCATTTGTATCAAACCACCCAATTATAGACAAGCAAAAGTATAAGAAAGAATAAGACTTCAAGCCAGTGACTCAGACATCACCAAATTTTTGGTTTCTTCATTTGTGATGCTTTTGTTTCTGGTCTATAGCCTCCTTTAGTTGTTGGGTGTTTCATTGGGTCTTAACCTTTGGTTTCCTCTTCAGGAGGTGAAATGCATCTTCAACTGGGATAAGGTCCAGTGGTTGACTTAGCCAGTTTTTTTTCTCTGATAAAGTATTTTTTTTATTTGGAAGTTTGTGTCTGATCCTTTGTAGTGTTGAGGATGCAGAAGATAGGGATAGGTGGAGAGAGATGATTCTCTGTGGCGACCCCTGAAGGGTAAAGCCAAAAGAAGAAGAAATGTCTAATCCATTGTCTTGGTGCATTATAAATTGATTGATAATTAATAAATGATTCCATTTAAATTGGAGACAAAATGCCCCCGTAAACTTCAAATTAAATTTTGCAGTTACCATAATGAGTTGCATCAGCAGCAAAAGTTAGCTCGTATGTTTTATATCATATCTGCTAATGATGATTAATCTTCTTCCTCCAAATTCTGTCATTTCCATCACTTTGGTACACCTCTATATATTTTTTTAATTTCAGTATGGCTTTCTGATTCTTACTGCTGATGGGTGCTTTTCATCTTGTGGTATTGCCTCTTTATTTCTGCTCTTGAAGTCTTCTTTGAATCATGGATTGTGATACAAACACACTGCCCTGTGAAGGTTGTTAGCCAGGTCACTTTTCATTTTCTTTTTGTTTCGTCTTCTCTTCATAAATTCCACAAATTCAATCTGTTGTTGTTTTTATTGGCAGTTCTGCTTGGTGTTTGTTTCTCAGTAGATTATTTCCTTTTAAAGCATTCAGAATTGTTGTTAGAAGTGACCAATGTTTAGACAAATACTATGCATAATATTTGTATAATTTGATATTCCCTTTTTTCGAAGCTTTAAAATAGTTTGCCTAAAATTATAAATGATAAATATTGTGCTCTCCTATACACAACACTCAGTAAAAAATGCAGTTTTTACAGGTGCATCCAAAGTTTAATAGCCAAAGTATTTAAAGCTATCCAGTGTTTAGACAATCTGTACAGTCAGTACTGAGCAGAATATAGCTTACATTTTCAATAGTTACCTTTATATACAGTAATCTGATGCAGCAAAAATAAGCATGGTCTCAAATTGCAATTAATTAAAACATTCAACATTAAAAGTACATCACTGAAAATTATTAGTTTGCATAATCTGAAAGGATTGTAGCTCAATAATGTATAATTTGACCTACCTTGATTCAGCTGGAGAATGTTGCCTTAAAGCAGATTTTTTTTAATTCCTGTAGCCTGTTCAAGAAGAAAGTGGGAATGGGAGTTTCAGAGGTGAAAGTGTGATCTTGATCAAGTTGAAATACTTATTATACCTCATATAATGTAGGTATTTCAAAGCAAAATGCCTAATTTATTATGTAGCCTGTTAAATATTGTTTGATACAAAGACTGAATAAGAACTTTTTCATCAAACAATACGATATGAAGATATGCAGTATGATCTCATTGCAGCCTGACTATTTATTTGTTAAGAGGGATCTGGTAAGCTAAACAGACTAAAGCAAAGGTTAGATGTAAACATTTATACTAAATAGTATTTTTCATCAAGGGTTTCTTTTTTCATATTTCAAATATAATTCATATTCTCTCTCTTGTTACATTTTAAGGTCACAATGCGGACGATGTGGCAGAGACAGTGCTGATGAATGTGCTGAGAGGAGATATTGCTCGTCTGCGTCGCTGTACAGTGATCAGCACAGCCAGTGATGGTGAGGGAGCAATACCACGCTGCAAACCTCTCAAATACGCATATGAAAAAGAAATTGTCCTCTATGCCTACTTCAAGAAGCTTGACTACTTCTCAACTGAGTGTATTTACTCACCCAATGCTTACCGTGGCCATGCACGTACCTTCCTCAAAGACCTTGAGGCAGTCAGGTCTAGTGCCATCATGGACATCATCCACTCAGGTGAGAACCTCTCTGTGAAGGAAGGAGTGAAGATGCCTGTGCAAGGAACATGCTTACGATGTGGTTACATCTCCAGTCAGGCACTATGCAAGTCCTGTGTGTTGTTGGAGGGCCTGAATCGAGGCTTGCCAAAACTCGGGATAGGCAAACCCCACCGGCTCCATGACAAGATCTTCACCCAGCAGGCTTTAACACAACAGGAGGAGAAGAAGCTAAAGTCAATGGAATTTTGAAGAGGTGTTTCTGCATATGAAAGTATATACATATATATTATATACACACACACAGGGTCAGGGTGCTATTTTGTTGCAATGATTTATTGTTGATCTCTCTTTGTTATTCTACAATAAACCAGACTATTGCATTGAATTTCTTTGACTTGTGTGTTTATTTCATTAATACAGATATTGTAAAAAAAATAAAAATTGTGTACTTATGAACCCTGAGCCTAATTTGTTCAATAATGCTTGCATAAAGTTGTGGAAAACTCAAGCATATATTTTGTTACAAAATATTACATAACATTAAGGTTACTCCCCATCATCCACTATTCAATAATTTCTTCAGCATCATTATTGAAGTTTATAGCCTTGTTACTTAGTTAAATGTGCTTAAGCTTAACTGCAATAATTCTACAAGTATGCACTTTAAATAATGTCAATTGTGACCTAATATGTTCTGTCTGGGGATTTTAAAAAACTAACCAGAATGTGTTACACATAGGAATAATGAACCTAATGTTTTAATAATTCTATTAGTTTTAGTAGATTTTAATAGCTGCAAAAATTGAGAACCAATGCTATGGAGAAACTGCACATGAATCTTCAGCAAATTTCCAATTACCAGTTACTTGAGTCGTTAAGCTCCTTTGTCAATTTCAAACGTACTTTTAAACGTTAGATATTAAGGCCTTAATAGTGTGTGGACGCATTAATGAAGTAAAGGATCTTGTACCTTTACAGTAGTCAGTGCTGCAGGGTGTACAGCATGCTCATCTCCGTGAAGATGCATTGGCTCACACAAAGCTCGAAGGTTTAGCAGAGGAAATCGATTGTCTTAATATCTGATTGTTCTGTGTTTCAGGCAGGTCTTAGAATGTGTGCGCGTGCATTAGAGGGCGCGCGCGCTCTGTGAATTTCATCTCTTTGATGTCGGTCCCGGACCTGCGCGTTTGAGGAACAACAACTTCACAACTTGTTTAAGAAAAAAAAAAGGTCACAGTTCTCCGCATTCTATTAGGGACGTGGACACGAACAAGAGAACAGTTTAGCGCAACATGGACGATTTGGGTAAGGCAATTTTCTTTCTGCATACCTTTATTTTTTTCTATAGGGTGGGGAGGAAGAACATAGCGGAAAAGTGTGGGTGGAATGGGGAAGAGCTAACGTGCTACTTCGTGTGTAGCTAACAAACTAGCTTTAAAGTGAACTAGCTATTTTCGTCAGTGTGTGGCTTTCTCTTTTCTGTTAACCAAAGTGGTTAGATTTTCAGTTCGAGCTGAAAGCAGAAGCTCGTTCGCGTTACCACTCTGTTGGCTAGCTTAGCTAAGTTTAGGAATGACAGAGCTTTACACGCTGGTCTAAGAAACATTTAAAAATATAATTATTCAGATACAAATACACCGTTTCTACGTCAAATTAGCGAGGTTTGGATTTCCTAATGGTTAAAAGAAACAACGTTTGACTCTAAGTTTTACTATTACGATCTTGTTTCTTGCTCTCAGAGTTTTCGAAATCAAATCCCAGCTTTCTTCATATTTGTTATCTTTATCTTAACTAACTGTGAGAGACAAAACTCACCAGTCCAACACTAGTAAAAGGCTCATTTAAGGGAAAATGTAGAACCTCAAATCTAGTTTCCCTGCTATGGACGTGTTAAGAATAGTAACAAATTCATTATTTACAAGTCAATATTTTAATTTTCTTTTAACTATGTTCTCTTGTCAATGACCTCTAAATTTTGTATAAGAAAATATTTTACACAAAATTTTTTACATCCCTTAAAAAAACGAGTTACATTTCTACATTTCCATATAGTCTGTTGATATTTTACCCCTCTGTATGTCCGTGTGTGTGTATTCATGTGTATACACACACACACACACACACACACAACTGGATACTTATTTAAAAGAAATCCAGGCAGTCTCTTCTGAAAATCGACATTAGAAATTAACATTTGTTCACAAAAACGTAATATGGATGTTAAATATTGCAATACTGGTACATGCATTTATGTATAAGTAAAACATTTTGTATGTCAGCATTCTAATATAACCAATATTGCCTAAACAAATGTCTTTTTTTATAAATAAATTGTATTAACAAATTATATTTGGTTGGTTTGCTCTTGTCTTGTCTCTCCACTCCTCGCTGGACTTCAAATTTATGAAGTGAATGGTACAGGTAAACTCTTAGAAAATGACCAGCATAGCCCAAAACATTAAGTTTATCTCTTGCTCTCGTGTCTGGCTAAATCATATTCAGGGCTTAACAGTTGTCACCTTAGTGTTGTCCTTGTATGATGTGTGCGAATATATATATATATTTTTTTTCCAGAAACATAAACAGATGAGCAGACAGATTATTTTGCTTATTTTATAGATTAATAAAACCTGTACATCTATAGTAAAGAAAATTTGTATTGAAAATGGATTGTTTTTGTTTTACTTAATTTTGTTTTTAAAAGGAAAAAGATGATTTAGCAAGCATTTATTACATTTTGTCAGTTTTGTTTTAAGATAGAAGTCTAATCTTAAAGATTCTTTGAATTTTAATTTTTTTATGTGATGCAGTACTGTTTTCTTTACATTTTTAACTGACATTTACAGGATAAACCTTGATTTATATAATTTTATATGAATTTATATTGTATTTACTGCTTTATGTACTTCACTGCATTACATTGTCTAGGCCGAACAAAGCACATGGATTTTATATTTAAATGATCCTTATATGATTGAAATATATTGAAATGATCCTAAAAGCCCTACTAGACTGAGTATGAACTGAAATCTTGGCACATGACTGAAACAAGAAGACCTCCCCCCACTCTAAAGCAATGTTTGTCAAATGTTCAGGTGTGTTGCACCAATACACAGCTCACTCATTTTCAACATGCATATTAACACTTGTTTCACAATACTCTGTAATTAAGATTATTTTTCATGATCCTTCTAGCCTGGGCCAAATCTGCTTTTCAGACTGTCCATGCTACTTATTAACCCTTGGCATTCCATAGTTTAAATGCTGCTTACTGCTTGTCCGTGTTTTTTTTTCCTTTCCTGACTAAGCTGCATTCTTTGTATCCTTAGTGGCCAAAGTTATTCATGCTAAATGACCTCTGGTTTGCACCTGTCTTGATTTCAGTACTCACTGCCAATTTTTCAGGAAACTGCAGAAAGAGGATGTAGCCTTTTGTCACTACAAATGACCATAAAGTTGCTGTTTTTTTTTTTAGCAGGCAGACACTAATACTGACTCTAATACTGTAGTTCTGTGTTTGTTTTCCCATACATCTATGTTCATATTTAGTTCTAGAATCTAAACGAAGGATGGTTCATCATATTAAATGTTTACGTTGGTACAAGAAATGTGCTTGAATTGCTCAAAAGAAATCTGGGAAATTTGATGTCAGTGAGCTATCCTTCATTTTGCTCAGCCAGTCTAATTGAAGTGAGGAAGTGAAGTGAAGTGAAGTGACATACGGCTAAGTATGGTGACCCATACTCAGAATTCGTTCTCTGCATTTGACCCATCCAAAGTGCACACACACCGTGAACACGCACCCGGAGCAGTGGGCAGCCATTTATGCTGCAGCGCCTGGGTAGCAGTTGGGGGGTTCGGTGCCTTGCTCAAGGGCACCTCAGTAGTGGCCGGCCCGAGACTCGAACCCACAACCTTAGGATTACGAGTCAGACTGTCTAACCATTAGGTAACGACTTGCCCCATCCCATAAAATAGAAGTTAGTTGTATGTTCCTTTTTTGAAACTCTTTTAAATTACAAATATGAAATATGGTTTGTGTGGTGATTAAAGTCGACAGTAAAGTCTACATTGTAATTTATTCTCTTTTCCCTTGCTGTCTTCTCCCAGGTCCTTTCTGAACACACTCTCCCCCTCTTCTTGACCATGTGTCTTGGTTATAACACAGTGTTTATTGTTTTCCTGATGCCCTTGGATGTTCCAGTTTTATTCTGAGTTTGAACAGAATTCTTACCACATGACTAAAACAAAAAGACCCCCACCCTAAGGCATTGTGTGTCAAATGTTCCAATGTAGTCATAGTAAGCTGTGTGCAAGTTAAACTGAAAAAGCCAGATATAACAGTGTTTGTGGCATCTGCTTGGAACATGTCCATATTTAACAGAATGGACTTAACCAATGTGTCAATCCACAGATAGTTATAGGTGTGTGTGTGTATGTGTGTGTGTGTGTGTGTGGAATAGTCCTCCCTTCCCCCGTCTGTATGCTTGGCCTAGGTCCATGTGGGAGGGAGAGCTTTTATTTTGGGCTCTGATTCATCTTCAGGGAAGTGTTGACTTTTTCTGCCTCGCTTGTAGAAGACATGAGACTTGGAGAGTTTTTTCAGTTTCTTGAATAGACATTCAGCTCATGTCTATTGCATTTACCTCAACTCCCGATGTTATTGATAAAAGCTAAATGTCTGCCTTCCTGCTCATTTTTTCTTTCCTGTCCCACAGTCCCTTGAGTTGTTTCCTTCATTATTTGCCTCCCCCTTTAGTAAGAGAGATGCATATAATTATTAGACTCACTGTTCTGCTGATAGTTCTCATGTGAGCCATAAGTTGGGATCTTAAATTCTGTCATTCTCGAGTTCACTTGCATCACAGGTATAAATATAGTCGGTCTAGTATTTCTCATGCAGGGTGTTCTGGTGTGTACAAGTAAACAGGGCAGTCTTCACTGACTTGTAGCTACATGTCCACTGCACATGGAAGACTGAGTGGAAGAGCTTGGTTCAAAGAAACGTTCTTATTCTTGCAGTTGGCAAGCAGAGATTTATCCAACGTTTTGCAAAAGTCATGATTGTTAATATAATAACAACGCACTTCATATTTGAATGAGTTGAAATAGTTGTAATCCTAATAAAATAAAAGATTCAGGTATTCAGTGAGACTTCATAGTAAATATGTAATATGCATATAAAGCATTTCTGAATGATTAACAATACATTTTATTCTGTATTCAAACAGAAGTAGGCTTTCTGTATAAGGCTGCAGTGAATGTGTTGACTGTTTTTCTATAATTAGGTGGGCGAAAGTCATGGTTGCAAACTGACACAGATGAACTTTGTCTTTTTTGTAAAACGGAATTTGTAATACAGCTTGGTCCACAGTTCTCTACGTTTCTCCATTGTTGCTCCTTTCTTTGGTGTTTCTGCAGTGGGATGCATGGAATTCATTTTGGGTCTGAAGGGGTCTCTAAAAAAAACAAACCTACATTTAATGTCGTCCCTAACCTTTTTTTATTAAATTGCAGAACTTCTGTATATTCATGTTTACTTTGCTCAGCAGTATTCCTGCAAGTACTTGCCTCTGCTTGTTTGGCCAAACCTTATGCAGATAAACAGATTTCTTCTTAAGATAAAGCATCCATTTTCTCAGTTCTTTCAGATGTGGGCAAGCAATGTGTGCTCATTCTTCTCCCCTCCTTATCATTATAGTTTACTAATATCAAGATTGTCTTAACACTTGGCTCAGTTTACATTTAGACTAGAAATCTCACATGATTCTCCATAAACAGCCCTACATGTCTCTTCACTTATTTTAATCTGAAACATACTACTGCCTCCTCCTGTTCTGTCCTTGGCATAACACAGTAAAGACATAAGTTGGTCTAGATAGTTGTCTCAGAATACACAAAGCTGTGGCTTATTAAATCAGTCTTATTAAATGAGTTAAATATGGAAAATTACATTACATGCTGTTAATGCCAATATCTTGCTAATGTAATATTGACCTAACCACTGGTAGGAAAAGTATGACCTAAACAGGAAGTCCTGTGTTTTACATTCCTGGTGGTGTAATGTTTGATTTGATGTTTGATATGGAAAATCAGTAATATGCTTTATACTTCAGGCTTTTGTAGATTTTTGTATCCCAATACAATTAATGTACTGATCAAATGTGGCAGGTAAAATGGAACATTTGAACTTTGCACTGTATTCTATTCAGTGATCCTTCTCATATGGATTTTAAATCCAGTCTCTAGATGTAATTTAGTTATAGGTTTTTATTATAGAAACAAATGATCATTCTTGCTGTTTTTCATTCTCATTTAACATACAATGAAAATATGGATTTAACCTGATGTCCATATTTGAGATTTTTCTGTTCTGCCATGGTTAGGTGTTATCTTTATCTGTATTTGGTTACTATGGAGACTTTGTTGAACCATGTAATTATTAATCACCCCCTAAGGTCACCAATATAAAGGAAAGAAACTGAGAGAAAGAATGAAGCCAGTACTTCCCTAGCATTTAACAGCATGACTGAGCATGCCTACCACTGTGTAGTTTCAGCTCATTTACACTCACATGCATGTTGATCCTTAAAATAGCTAAGCTATATGTTCACGTGGTTCTATACCAAGGGTTAGACATAGCACTTAACATAAACACACAGAGCATGTATATTTTATTATTTTCATACACACAATGTCTATATTTAAATGGTTTTTAGTTAGTTTTGAATTTATGGAAATCCTGTTTAATTTTAATTGAAATGGGCTGTTAACATGTTTTAAGTCTTAATAAAATAAATAAAATGGAACAGCTGAAACATAAGTAGACAGGTTTGGGTCAAGAGTGGGTTAATGTCCCCTGGGTTCATTGTCCCGCCTACTGCATTGCATTCCTTTTAATACACATGTACGGTCTCTTGTTCATACGAGCACACACACCATTCTCTTTTACACTCCGATTACCTTCTTTGACAGAGGTGTGGATAAAAAGATTGGAAAACTTTTGAGTTATACATGTAGAAAAAAATGTGAGTAAGTTTTTTTTTTTTTTTAAACATATTTAGAAGCTATAGAAAATGTGATATTGATGTTCTCTCATTTGTGTGTATGTTTCACTCATTGGGCAATATATATATATACCTCTGCTACAAGTTTGTTCAATGTGAAAATCATAATCAGAAAGGGGCTCTGTCTTTCTAAACTTTCCTTTTAACTTCTGTTATATCTACTTTCCTAATAAGAGCTTAGTCTGTACTGCTGATCTAAACAGGCATTTTCTCTCTTCTGTTTTATGAAAGTGCAACACTGCACTCTGCTAAGTCGTATTTTCATGTGATGACTTGCTCTTCAAACTTACTCATCAGTAATCTCCACCACACCTCTAGATATGGCCTGGGATTTGCACTCATAAACTCTGAGTAACAGTGGCACAGGCTCAGATGTCTGATGCCCCGGTTAGCATATAGCCGTGATGTAAGGTGTTAAACCTTAACTGTTGCAGTCTTTAGCTACCCATGCTGTCTTCCCACCTCTAAATACACACACTTTAATATGTCAGATAACAGCTATAAGTGACTGCCAGTTTCTCTCTCCCTCTCTTCTTCTCTCTCTGCATTTCTTCTTCTCTCTTTATTTTTCTCAGCCTGACAGGCAGCAGACAGCCTGAAATATGTGATTACTGTCACATAATTACTACATAACCATGTAACTTCTGTCTTCCATTTAATATTTAACACTTCTAAAACAATTGTTTCTTTGTTTTATGCTATATAGCCCAACCCTCTATACACATATATGCTATATAGCCCAACCCTCTATACACACTTATGATTTACTTACTGAGCAGTTATTTATTAGGACCAAGCAGGTTCTTTCTAGGTGTGTTGTTGATGGGCACTCCCTAAAATGACTACAGATATTTAGCTTCTTAGTACTAACTTGCATACCAATTACAGTGATTTGCATAAGGATTCATAAGTTTTAACCTTGTTGGAGTTTTACAGTCTAAAAATATCAATAAATATTAACCAGGGACATTAATATCCATCTCCATTATTTGCAATTGTGAAAAGTAAAAGTTTTGACAAGTATTAACCCCCTTTTGTGTGAAATCCCTGAATTAGTTTTGGTGCAATTAATTAGAAGCCACATAATTAGTTGACCATGTGTAATTAATGTTGAATAATCTCTATAAAAATACTCTTGCTGAGATGGAAGAAGCTGTATGGGGGCAATCATTCTGGACATACAACTAAGCATGGTTTTATTGGGGGGGGGGATGCACAGTTGCATGTAGGAGACCCGACAAAGTCTAGTCGGATTATAGTAAACTCTAACTTTCTAGCCTAAACACAACGCTCTCTGTTCACTGGAAAGCCAACATTGTTCAACACCTTGAGCAGGTTATTACAAAAGACTCTAAACTTGCTTAATAAAAGAAGAATGAAAACTGCATTTTGTTTGCCCCAGGTACATTTTCCATGGGTACTGTACCTAACTACTCCATTATACACTACTAACTTGCATAATGACAATCACTGACAATAATCATTTTAATTATTATTATTTTGTACTTTTATATGGTAAGAATAGTTGTCACGTTAATGTGCTTTTTGTTTAGAGTTGAGTAGAGAACTATTTTGATTTCATATTTTTAAATAGGCAGATTTTATGCAGTTATTTGGTGCAAAAGTAGAGGATGCCGAGGATAAAGTTAGATCGAAACAGATGATACGCTGTGGTGAACCCTAATGGGAAAAGCCGAAAGTAGAAGAAGAAGAAATAGGCTAATTTCTAAAATGTTTTCTTGTGTTTCTTAAATGGACTTTACCACTACACCTCTCTATTCCAATATAATGAAAACATGAATATTATTTAACTGATTAATATGGATCTATGAGAGTCTACATAATGTAAGACTTTGAAATAGTGTTGTACTCCGGTAAAAAAAAATGCTGTTGTGTATCTTTTGTGAATTCATGTCTGGTAGGGGCATGTTATGTACATTCAAAGACAATTTAGTGTCTGTGTCTTATGACACCTTCACAGCTCTAAGGCAATCACTGATATTGCTTTTTTGTTTCATGTAATAATGCAGTTTCTCTTAGTATTTCATTAGACAACATAAAAAGCGAGGATACTTGCAATACTGGGAGGTGTGTCCAGTTGAATTCTCAGAAACATTGTGTTGTAACGGCCTGTTGTGTCCCACCTCCAGCATATTTTATTCCGAGTTTCAGTTCAATATTATCAGAATGACATTTGTGTTTAATATAAAATAAATGTGTAAATAATATAATTTTCCAGCATCCACTGGAAAACATCCAGCACTTTCTAACACCATTAGACCACCTTCAACAGCCTGAACTGTTTTCCAGTCTTCCCCTGTTCACTTTTGTGTAAAAAAAAAAAAAAAAATCTAAAAGTCTTGATGTGTTGTGCATTCTGAGATGTTTTTCTGCCTGCCACAGTTGTAGTGAGTTAATGTGGTATTTCTGTCAGCTTGAACTAATCTGACCATTCCCTGTTGACACCTTTCAACAATGATTTTCTGTCTGCTGATCTGTTTTTCACTGGATGTTTATTTTTTATTGTACTATTCTTAGTAAACACTAGAGACTAGTGAGTGAAAATACCAAGAGAACAACAGTTACAGCAATAGTTAAACCATCATGTCTGGCACCTACCATCATGCCACAGTCGAAATCAGAGATCATTTGATCAAATTTTCCCCCATTCTCTGTGAAGCAATTTGAATAAGCCCTTCTTTTAGATTAGATTAGATTAGATTAGATTCAACTTTATTGTCATTGTGCATGGTACATGTACAGAGCCAATGAAATGCAGTTAGCATCTAACCAGACGTGCATAGATAGCTTATTTACAAGTGGCAGTTTAATAAATGAGGGTATGAGGTTATACAGAAGGTGTAGTAATATGTACATGTAACTGAATAAGGGTAAATATAGTGTGTGTTTTTTTTAATATAAGCATGATACAGTATGAAGTGGTATGACAGATATAGCTGTACAAAAGGAATGCCATTATGAATATATATATATATATATAATGTATGTATATATATATATATATATATATATATATATATATATATATATATATATAATGTATGTATACTGTGTGTGTGTGTGTATATGTATGTATGTGTATATATGTGTGTGTGTGTGTGTGTGTGTGTATATATATATATAAGTATGATACAGTATGGAGTGGTATGACGGATATAGCTGTACAAAAGGAATGTCATTATGAATATATACATACAGTACATGATTGCATAGTAGTGATTGTTAACAAAAACAGCCACAGGAAAGAAGCTATTTTTCAGTCTATTTGTTCTGGCTCTGAGACAACGGTAGCGTCTGCCCGATGGGAGAAGTGTAAACAGTCCATGGTTGGGGTGAGCGGGATCTTTGATGATGCCCCTCGCCCCTTGCAAACAGCGTTTTTTGAAAATGTTCTCCAAGGTGGGTAGTTCAATACCGATGATTGATTTGTTGGGCGGTTTTCACCACCCTCTGAATGGCTTTATGGTCTGAATCTGTGCAGCTGCTGTACCACACTGAGATGCAGTTTGTGAGGATACTCTCAATGGTACAGTGGTAAAAGTTCTCCAGTATCCTGTATCACAGGCGGGACTTTTTAAGTCTCTTCAGAAAATATAGGCGCTGTTGTGCCTTTCTGAGCAGGATGGAAGAGTACAGAGACCAGGTGAGGTCCTCAGAGATGTGTATTCCAAGGAACTTTAAGCTGGGTACACGCTCAACAGCAGTTCTGTTGATGTGAATTGGAGGATGAGTGTGATTGCCAGCACGTCTGAAATTCACAATGACCTCCTTGGTCTTTTTGATGTTACGTTCCAGGTAATTGTCCTCACACCATGCTACTAGGTGCTGGATCTCCTCCCTGTATGCTGTCTCATCGTTATCTTCAATCAGGCCTACCACTGTGGTGTCATCTGCAAACTTTATAATGCTGTTTGAGGTATAGACAGGTATGCAGTCATGGGTGAAAAGGGAGTATAGTAGTGGAGACAATACACATCCCTGAGGAACCCCAGTGCTGATGGTGAGACTGGAGGAGGTGACAGTGTTCAGACGAACAGACTGTGATCTGTTCGTAAGGAAGTCCAGAGTCCAATTGCGGAGTTGTGTGCTGATGCCAAGTTGGTCCAGCTTCAGGGTTAGCTTGTATTAAAATCTGTATTAAAAGCTGAGGGTTTTAGGGTTTCTTCCCACCTGTCAAATGTGGCTGCTTTATATATATATATATATACATGTGTGTGTATATGTATGTGTATATATATATATATATATATATATATATATATATATATATATATATATATATATATATATATATACACACACACGTATGTATATATGTATGTATATATACACACACGTATGTATATATGTATGTATATATACACACGTATGTATATATGTATGTATATATACACACGTATGTATATATGTATGTATATATACACACGTATGTATATATGTATGTATATATGTTTGTTTGTTTGTTTGTTTGTTTCTCATGAGCTTGGCCCATCAAGTCAAAGTGCTATCTTTCCCCAAAGTTGAACAATGTTAATGTGTGAATTAACATGCACATTGCTCTCCATTACTGAAACCTGCATCAATACACTGTGTTAATGTTCTGTGGTTTCAGTCTTTGTCTTTTCACAGGTTAATTAATTTTTAAATTTAGCTAATGATCAGATTCCAAAATCCTTTTTTAATGCAGACGCATTGCTGGCGGACCTGGAGTCATCTACTGCTAATATCTCAAAGTGTCCAGTGTTTCTCCCAGACGAAACGCCCTACTCTTTTCCCAGTAGCGGGAGCCTGCACCAGGATGACCCTCCTCCTGTGCCCCCTCCTCCATCTTCAGATGCTTTGAATGGGACTCTCCAAAAACAGGACTCTCACCACTCCTCACAACAGGTTAAGTGTTAAGTGTACAAAAAGAAGCCCTGAATGTATTTGCTAACTGCCTGTTTTCTTGAACACCCAATATGGAAGTACTGGTTGCAAAATATACAGCTGTATGCATCTCTCCGGGGTAAATAACATTTTTGTGTCCTCAAAAAAATACTTTACTTTATTACATCAAAATATTACATCAAAAGCATTCATCCTGTTTGGAGATTGCAGTGCCACAACTATCCATGATCTAGTAACCAAGAGAGCATTATTGTTGATGAGCGTTGATTAGAGAGGCACTATACAATCTTGGGTGTCTGTGAGAGAGGTAGAACTACTCTCTGAATTTATTTTTTTTTATTATTATTATATGAACAGTTTCATTTCATAGTCTATCCACAAAGACAGACAGACAGGCTTTCATACTAACCAAGCAGATAAGATTGAAGACCCTTCAAATGGACTAAATTAGAAAAAAAAATCTTTGCATTCATAATACCTTTCTTTTTTTTTCCTTTAATCTGGCCTCATACCTTTTTCATTTTTTTTAAAGAAATGAAATACATGAAGAAGCTGAAACATATTTTTTCATCTTAGCACATTCTCTGAGTACTTGTGTTTTTGGAGAGAAACAATTAGAGAAAATTAAAAAAAAACCCCAAAAGTTATCTTATCACAGATATCTGCAGATCTCTCTGTTCTGTTGACAGTAATACTTATCTTGCTTACATATTGTAGGCTTACAATATTTATTTTTAATCATTTTAAGTGAATTTTGCCTTGTAATCCTCTCTTTAGTCTCTTGGCTTAGCACAAAAAAGTAGATTGTCTCAAGACGGCAATAGTCCACCACTACCTCATACAGAAGAGGACCACGTCTACAGGTCAGTTACATGACCACAGATAGTCATTGCCAGTTTCTATACAGTGCTGAATCTTTCCCGTCTCCAACTGTTATTCTAGTTTCCCCAACAAACAAAAGACACCATCAGACTCTTCTGCCACAGCAATGAGCTCTGCACTGGGCAGCAACTTGTCTGAGCTGGATCGCCTGCTACTGGAACTCAATGCTGTTCAGCAGAACACACCATCCTACACCAGCACAGGTGTGTTCTTTCACCCAATAAAAGGAGCACAGATACATAGATTACGATTCTCAAAGCCTTGGATTAGATTTCTTTATATGGCATGTTGTACTTATTGACTTAGAACAATGTTTGTAGCATGTTGTTTTCACAAACATGCTAATGAGTAAGAACATGTAGGTGTCATATGTGTAATGTGTTGTCTTTTGTTGATGCAGAAGATGCAGCTCCCCCACTTCCTCCTTCCAGTTCTGCACATTATATCCAGGAAAATGGAGCACACTCAGGTATTACCCCTGCTGTGACAGACAAAGCTCTTGGTAATGGGAACAGAGGGCCAGAAGAAGGACGTCCCACTGTGGAGAGCCTACTGAATGAACTGGAATGCTCTATACCTGCCCCAATGTAAGATATTCACAGATTTCACAGATGACTATTTTATACTATAATTGCTGCATTTTTATCACATTTAATTGCTACAATAATTGCAGGCCTGCATCTGGACTTCATTCAGAGGGGCACTTGGATGTACCCTCTGAGCAACAGGGTCGATTGTCGGCCACGTCTGCGACTCGAGAGCTGGATGAACTCATGGCCTGCTTATCTGATTTCAAGGTGCAAAGCAATGTGAGTGCATATTTGTGCATACAGGTTATTTGGTGGAAGGTCAGGAATTAAACTTGTATGGAAGAAAGTTCCTTGTGGTGCCTATTTTAAATAGGCACTCTTCTTGCTCTCAATCTGTCTAGTTACTCCACACACCCACCCCTTTTACAAAGGTCTCAAACTCCTAGCTCAGGTGATTTTAACATTTGTCAGCTAGTCCGTTCATCCAGACTCCAGGCTTTATAAAATATTTCTTTTTACATTCTTTTTTTAATTTGTTTTCTTTCCTGCTCTTTCCCTTTTCCCTGTTGTTGTCTTCTAGCCAAGCTGTATGGCCTCCCTAAACTCTGAGACATTATTTGATCAGTCAATCAGCTTCTCTGCCATTGCTGAAATTCATTCTCCTCCTTCAGCACCAAGTTTTCCTTCTAAGCCAAACTGCTATAACCCACTGCCCTCCCCTCCCATCCCCTCAGAGCTACACATAGTGGAAGATTCTAATGAAACTGTCCTGCAGACCAGTGCACTAAAATCTGCCCCTTCAGCCCTGTACTCTACTACTTCAGTCCTTTCCAATTCTCCATGCCCCACTTCAAATCCACATCCAGACCCAGGTATCAGTGATTCTGTCTCCATGCTGAGCACTGAGCTGGAGTCACATATGGTTTTGTCCCAGACCAGCAATACTACCACAAAGGTGTCTACCACAAGCCCTGGTAATCAACAGCATATATCTGCCAATCCCGAGAGTCTGCTTCCCAGCAGTCAGACTAAATCAACTCTAGTGTTTCATGTGCCTATTGCTAAATCTCAAAGCCCAGTGAGTCAACCTGAAAATACGAAGACCTCAAAAAAAGACAGTCCTTTATTAATTCAAGCTTCTACTGATTACTGTCTTGTGACCAGTCCAGAGCCTAACAATGCTGCTGCATCTGTGATCTCTACATCTAAATCTGTATCACCCATCATACATTCCCTTTCATCTCCTAAACCTTTTTCTCTTAACACCACACCTCCTATCTCTACCGTACCAGTGCCCAAGACCTCAAGTGAACTTAAGCTACCTGAATCAGTCACTGTTACCACAAGACCACTTTCCATTATGAAGCCTGAGGCTCCAGCTTTGGAGCCTTCTCTAGATGATGCTTTGGATAATCTCCTCACAATGAACTTCAGCAAGCCTGAGGCTGAGTCACAAAATGGGGCCACATTAGTTTGTAATATGAATTCAGCAGAGCACACAAAAGTGTTTGATGGGACACTTGTTTCAGTGGACCGGAGAATGGTGCAGCTGGACATGCACACAGAGAGTGAGGCGGGAGATGGGCTTGTTGAGAGCCAGTCTGAGTTTCGGAGTGAACTTCTGGACTGGGCCGATATGGAACTCAAACTGTCATATGATGGAGCCGATGGCTCCATGACTCCCATGACTGAGGCTAGTTGGATGGATGACTCCCTTACCCCTTCCTCCTGCCCTGGAACACCAGATGCCCAGATGGACCTGCCCACATTACATCCCTTCAACACCATGGATAGGATTTCAGCATCTGGACATGTATGGAGTGTTTCAGTACAGCAATAGGATAGTGTCATGGATTGTTGCTGTTTTTTTAAATGCTGTTTGCCTGTGCACTGTGTGTTAAGGTCTGGTGTTTTGGCATGTGAATTAAGCATGAAGAACATTAGCATGTGTATCACCGCTCTATTTAGCATTTGTACACATGGTTTCATGCTCTGTATTTGACAGCATTAAAATAGTCATAGTTTAACATATTCTACCATGCAATAATTCTATTATGTGTTTTCTGTGATGATGACGGTTGCCTAAACTTGCTTGAAGGTCCCCTCTCCTCCACAACAGCATCTGATTTGTGGTTGAGCCACCATTTCTGACCACTGTTTGTTGCATGCTTTTTTCATTTGAGTATAAATCAACTGACAGGGTCTTTAACCCTGGCTCAGATCAAGTCTGTTATCAGACGTACAAAGGAGACACCCAACGTCCATCCCATGTATCGGGATGGCATCATTCGCAGGAAGATGGGCCCTGTAATTTACCACAAATGCAACTCTCAAGATCGTCTCATAGAAGAGCTTCAAGGCAAGCTGGGAATTGCTCGCAAGGAACGCCCCAAGAAACAACCAGATGATTGGCTGACCGAGGGTGTTATTGTCATGTCAAATCCTAAACGCTTGCGAGACAACCACAACAGGGAGGTGGATAAGGTAGATGTGTGCAACAGTTTGGGCAATTCAGAGTACACACATTTGCCTTCTTTTTAAATACTCTGCATTTACCTCTTTGTTGACCTGTTACTGCTTTTTCTCATCAGTCTTTCTCTATTAACATTTTGTCCTTTTCCTCCTGTATTCTTTTTCTGCCTCTATCTTTAGATTATTATACCCCCTGAGTCTCCTATTCCACAAAGAAAGGTGATATCAACTCCCCAGGCCAGCTCCCCAGCCCCCCGCCTCCCACACCCAACCGTGGATCCAAAGCCCAGGCCCACAGTAAAAGCTGTACCAGTTCCACCTCCCCCTCCTCCCACCCAGTCTCCACCTGTTCCTGCCCCCTCTCAAATTCCTAGGGAATCCACACCTCCTCCCCAACTCCCTGTAGAATGTGATCCTCCTCAAGTCCAAAAAAATCCCCCTACTCCTGGCCCAGTAGAACCTCCTTCACTCCTGACAAACCCTGCTTCAATGACACCTTCATCTCAGTCACTCTCGCCTGCCCCTGTTGTCCATCCCAAAGTGCTGGTGTCTGTGGGCTGTCAGACGGAACATGATATCTTCTTCTCTCCAATGCAGGTGCAGGCATGGAGAGCCCATTGCAAGGACCATTAATTTTTATTTAATTTAATTGTTTGTAAATATATTTAATGTTGCAGATTATCCATGAGACTCAAATCTCTAAATCTCAAACTAATTTTTCATTTTATTGTTTTACTACATAAATCTAGTCAGGTTTGGTGAGAGATGTGGAAGGATGACCAGCTTAAAACAGACCGTCCTCCCGTGTGTGGCGCTATAGATTAATTGATGGAAATGTGCATCCTATGTACTCAGCTGCAGGATGTGTTATAGATTATTGATCAATTCCTGTTAAAATAATCTATAACTTTATTTAAAATAATAAATGGCAAAAATGTATACACCTATGTATGTGTGTTTACATTCCAGAGTGTATGAAAAGCTTTGTTACACTATCTTTGAATTTCTGGGCAATAAATGAATGTCTGTTGAGCTGGAAACCCCAGGACAAAATTGTTTTTTTTTTTTTTAAACTCTGGTTTTAGCAGAATTACACTTTTTCTTTAAGTAGAGATGTCAAAGTATGTTTAAGGCAGAAAATGTTTGGAATTGCATATAACCTTGTTGGCCTATGATGAAATCTTGTTTGGTAAGTTTAACAAAATCAGGGGTATAATGAGTCAGTCTGCTTAAAGATGTCTGAAACCTTGCTTACCATGTGTACTATTTTCACATGATGACTGCCAGACTTTGATCATTATAATTGTTAAATAGCTAGAGCAAAACAATTTTAAAGATGAAAGATGTTTTAAACTCTTTGAATGACCTTAAAATATTTCAACAACATTCAATGAATTAATCATGTAAATATAAATTCTGATAAGGTCTATAAATAAACATATATGCATGACCAGACTTTAAAACTTTACTTGTGGTTAAGGTACATGTAAAAGAGTTCTCAATTCAGAGAAGCCTGTATTTGTCAATCTCAGAATTTTGTGTGTAAATTGTTTTCCCGGGTTTGCACAAAACTGATTCCTTGATTCATCTTTAATGGCTTAATGTCATTGCGGAATATAGGGAAGCTTTAGAAGAAATTTCATGTGCAGAATTTCCCCATATTTGTGTTTTTGCAATAAACAGACACACAGAAAAAACTTCTCAAAAGTCTATTTAATTTTAAAGTATCAGGATGTTTATTGACTGACTAAATCTCTTTCCTTTCCTATCTCTTTAGATCATGGCTCAGGGAAAGGGTCCAAATACACAGGTCAATAAACTAGACAACATGCTGGGTAGCCTGCAGTCTGACTTGCATAAACTGGGTGTAAAGACTGTGGCCAAAGGAGTGTGTGGAGCTTGCTGTAAACCTATTGTTGGCCAGGTGAGAAGCTCATTTTCTCTGACTGTACATGCTGTACATATTAGTGATTAGACAATTCATGGTCTGTTCACTTATTTACCCATAAAATGTACAATGTATATCTATGAATATTGTCACTTAATAGATCATTGTTAGTTTATCAGCAGTGTAATAAAGTTCACAAGTTATAAACAGAGTATGCTGCACACACTGATGGAGAATGATTGTAAAATGTTGCTTCCACAGGTAGTAACTGCCATGGGCCGCACATGGCACCCGGAGCATTTTGTGTGCTCTCACTGCCAGGAGGAGATTGGTTCTAGAAACTTCTTTGAGCGTGATGGACAGCCATATTGTGAGAGGGACTACCATCATCTCTTCTCTCCTCGCTGCTACTACTGCAATGGTCCCATTCTGGATGTGAGAATATTGTTGCAAACTAGTACACTGAACTCAAATATTCAACAGATTAATTCAATTATAATTAGAAGAATTCAATTATAATTAATAGGAAAAATGTAATGTAGAATATGAGAGAGTGATTTTGTAGAAAAGAGATACTGAGAAAATGTTTGCCCTTCTCATCTGCAGAAAGTAGTGACTGCTCTGGATAGGACATGGCATCCAGAACACTTCTTCTGCGCTCAGTGTGGGGCCTTCTTTGGACCTGAGGGTGAGTAGTATATTGTTTCAATAAATGCACTGACCTGGTTTGCAACAGTGCTGACTCTCACTCTCTCTATTTCTCTCTTTGTCTCTGTGTGTGTTTAGGTTTCCATGAGAAAGATGGCAAAGCATACTGCCGTAAAGATTACTTTGACCTGTTTGCCCCCAAGTGTGGTGGCTGTGCCCGTGCCATCCTGGAAAATTATATATCTGCCCTGAACAGCCTCTGGCACCCCGAGTGCTTTGTTTGTAGGGTATGTGTGTTTGCCTTATGACTGCATGACTGATAAACTCTATAATTTAAGTTGTTAATGTGGAATAGAGGTAACAAATTCTTATGAGATGTTGATTTCCTTTGTACTGTAGGAGTGTTTTACCCCTTTTGTGAATGGCAGTTTCTTTGAGCATGATGGGCAGCCATACTGTGAGGTTCACTACCATGAACGACGTGGCTCTCTTTGTTCTGGCTGCCAGAAGCCCATAACTGGCCGGTGCATCACAGCCATGGGAAAGAAGTTCCACCCTGAGCATTTTGTCTGTGCCTTCTGCCTCAAGCAGCTCAACAAAGGCACCTTCAAGGAGCAGAATGACAAGCCGTACTGCCATGGTTGTTTCATCAAACTCTTCAGTTAGGCACTGTCTGAGTATGTTGTATATGCAGCAAAAGAGTGTTTTGAAGATGCGTATCAAGATTAATTTGGGGGGGGGGGGTATTGTGTGCACATATCTGCTCACTGGTTGAGTGTGAACAAATTTGTTTTAGGAATGTGGCTTTGCATCAAGTTTGAATCAGTTGACCTGTGAAATTATTTTCACTATGAAACAATGCTTTGTGGTGCCACAGTGGCAAAATGTGGTCACTGTAATATTTGGATGTATGGTCAACAGTTTGTCCAACGTATTTAGCATTTGCAAGAAGCGATTTATATTACTGAGCTCAGTGCCTTGTTTTCTATCAGAAATTGAGTATATCAATTGTGCCAAAAATAATATTGTAGCACCTAATATGTACATTTCTTTGGAGAATGATGTTCTTGGTGTGCCAACAATTACCAGCCTATAACAAGCCAGCCATGATCACCTACATATATTAAATAAGAGTTGTGTGTTGATAAATGTTGTGGATTTCATAGTCACTCAAGTAAACTCCTGTAGAAATTGAATTATCCTACTCTTTTTATAAGCCAGGGTTTTTCTTCAAGGGAAATCATTAAATACATCTCAAAAATACTTTGCTGTATTTTGGAAACTTGTCCTAATTTTTTTTTACTTTTTCCATTTAAATAATCTCTAAAACCATTTCTTCAAGCAAATCATGGGTGGTTAAGTAAAATAGCTGTGATAATGTAGTGTAAATTCTATCACTTTTAACACAGTATATGATTGGCTTAAGGATAAGAATGTCACTCTTTCTATCTCAGAGACAATTCTGGGCAATGTTAACTGCTGTATTGCGTTATGGCCTTATGTTCCTTTTTTTGTGTGTGTGTGTGAAAGTCTCAAGTGTCACTGAGACATTTAAAAGAATGGGCTACGAGGGATGAAATGTGAAACATTAGACATATAATAACAGTTTTATAATTCCTCCCAAAATAAAAGTGGGTATTATATTTTTCAGAAGTATAAAAGTAATTGCTTGCCAAAAAAAGTGTATTTTAAAGGTCAGAATGCATGTATGAAATTACCAGCAGCTAAAAATATTTTATCTGTATACATTATCCTCTAATACATATTTTCATCACTGGTCTGAGGTTGCACTTCAAAAATTGCCTTTTCCTTACATAATATATATTAAAAAATAATTGTAATTGATATGCTGTGATAATTCAGAGATCTTTCCTGTCTCATTCTTCTTGTACTTCTGAGAGCTAGGTGCTAATATTGATAGTTCATATGCCTCAGATCCTATTTATGACACTGGTTTTAATTGTTTTCCCTTTTTGTTTTAGCATGTGATTTTTCTTTCAGAAAGTGGGCTTAATAGTTCCCTCTTTGTTTATATTGTTAGTTTATTTTAGTGGGCCTTCATATACTGTCTCTCAGTTACCAAATGTGAAACTGCAGGTATATATTATATTCAATAACTGCCATTTTTTTCTGAGTAATATCTGGCTAAATACATAGTTACCAATAAAGTGCTTTGATGTCATGCATTTTGATTAATCCTAGCCATTTTTCATTTCACGTTTCAGGAATTGGGGGAAAGAATAGGCAGTGGATCATCTAACAATTGAAAGTGTGTGTGTGGGGGGGGGCTTTGGGTGGGTGGCTGGGTGGGTGTACCTTTCTTTCTGTCTTTCTTTCTTTATTTCATTCTCACACCATGATACCTTACAACACAGTGACTACTTTTCACCCTTTAAATAGGCAGAATGACTTATGTTTGAAGACAAGTATGTTGCTAATTGCAGGACACACTTTAGTTTAACATGTTCCTATGGTCAAATTGTTTTCAATCTATTCTGGGGTGCCATCATTTTTGTCCAGGTCAGTTTCGATATTTTGTTTTTAAATGCTTCTAATGAACCAGAATTCAAAAGCAATATCTGATTTTCATTAAACTTTAAGGCTTACAACAATTTTGTCTGTGTGTGTAACTGTGTCCTCCTGAAAATGTGTCCTAAAATGTTGCATAATTGTAGTGGTGTTTTTTCTCCAAATCACGAGCACTAATTAATGTATCCATTAGTGTGTTTGCCTTGGCAATGATAGCAACACACTTCAATGTAAATCTGCACAGAAACAAAAAAGTGCTTAGTTATTTTAACAAACAAAATTTGATACACAAATTATTTTTTTTTACAACAGTACACATTTCATCTAGATGATATAGATACAACATGGTGTTTTTGATGACATTCCACCCAAGTTTTGGTGAGCGAAAGTACTTTTTGCTGCTCAGGTGTGTTCTGTTACATTAAGCAAATAATGTCTTTGAATGCAAGTCATGTTGAAGCTGAAAATGAAATTTTCAATACAACAAATGGAATGTCCTGAAAAAGAAGGAAAGCATTGACTAACAACCTGACTTTGAACAGGTTGGCCAAGGACAACAGCAGCAGTTGTTGGCACAGGGTTTTTTTTTTTTTTTTTTAAGAGTTTTGAATAAAAATACCAAAAACAAAAGTCGGTGACCTCAACACCTTCCCAGGGCAGGATAAAGGTGTGTGCAATTGTGTCCTCTATAAATCCACACCCCAGTCTGAACACATCCTCAGAATCACGCCAATGTTTGTGTTGGAGCAATTTAAGCACCAGTCCATTTGGACAGATTGACATTATTTACATATTATGACCACATTGTTTACAAATCTCATTAATTCTTATATTCTTCAGCTCCTCCCTTCTGGCAGGCGCTACAGAACTTTGTTTACTATAACCGCCAGACACAGGAACAGTTTCTTTCCCCAGGCAATCACCCTGATTAATAACTCACCATAATTATATTTCCTGATTCATATCTATAAGTACTGCATTATCAGAACTGTCAATCATCAAATCATCTGTATATATTACACACACTACTGCTGCTATATACTGTACAAAAAGCATAATATTGCACAATATTGTTATTTGCACTCCCACACTTCATGTACATAACTGATCGTTCATATTCTGTATTCATATTGTAAGAAATTACAGAAATTGCACCCAAATTTCCACTCCAAGGTACACATCTAAAAGAGCTCATTCCTAAAAAGGTTCAAGTATCATAAGGTAATACGTTTAGGACTCTAAACGTATAAACCTGATTCATTTATAAATATGGGAATGGCAGCAGGACATCAAGGATCACCATGAATAAAGGGTTTACGTGACTGCGATTACCATTTAAAGTGACAATTTGACTGATAACAATTGTAACAATAACAAGACAAGGTATACTTGACCGTGATTAACATTTAAAGACATCTGGCTAAATAACAAGGTGTGACCCAGCTATTTGGGAGACACTCAGATCCTACTCTCAATACACATTGAAAGTAGAATCTCATTTAAACTACAAAGAGGAAAGCAGTTTAAAATGTGTGAGCAGGATTTGCTCTGGGTTTGTGTTCCTTCTGACTCCGACGAGCCCAAAGTCGCCATGTATTTTGTCACTGCTATGCTGGAATAAACTTCTTGTTCTTTATTAAGATCTTCAACATCATCGTCTTATTTTTACACTATGCATTTTTTTCTTACAATATTTAATACTCTTACAATATTTTTTCTTACAATATTTAATAATATTTAATTTAATTACAATATTTAATACTTTTGTCCTAGACCCATAAATGAGGTGTCAAATCGACCGGCTCATTGAGGAGAGGTGTGCTATCTATTTTGTAAGCGATCAGAATTCCAGAATTCCCAGTATGGAAGTTCAAAGGGGTGTTTTTTCCCCATAGACTTGACTGGGGAATCTCTCTGTAGATGTGCTAACATCCAAAAGAGGGCAGCAGACACCAGTGAATCTGTCAGATCACACAACGTTGGAAGAAAAAGATCAAGGACGGAAGTACATTTTTCGGTCAGAAACGCGTTTTGGATTAAAAGGCTTACATATTCCAGTTCCTTAGACTCTTGGGGATTTTTTACAAGCATTTGTTTTGGAAAATATTACCCCAGTGAAGAAAGGTAAGCGCCGCCTATTTCCGGTGACTATCAAGTTGGATTCAATTAGTATGATGGCTATAAATCATATTATGCTTTGTGTGTGGGCTTAATAAAATCCCGAGAGTCTAAGCTTTCAAACAATATAACATTTAACCGTGTATTTAATGCTTAAAACTGGTGGTGGCGTGCCTTGGACGGCACGGCGGTCACATATGTTGTTGTTTCTGCCATTTGTATAACTTTTTGTGTAGTATCAGTGTAGTTTTTATATTTTTTATTTCACTTTAAACTAATGTCCTTTTAAGAACAGCAACGGCTCTTTTAAGAGCCACCCATTAATTAAAATTAAGCGCATTTTTTCTTTGTCTCCTCACATTACATAATTTTTTTTAAACATATGACACGTATATCACAAAGAATGATAAGAATGACTTTAATATAATAAAGCTTGGGTATTGTTAGACGTGCCATTCTTCACATTAGTGAATCAATACATAAAACCACAAAGGCTTTTTCGTGTTCCTGGATGGCATAGTGGACAGCAAATCCGTTTAGCATGCAGAGATTCGGGGTTTGAATCCACCCTTCGACAGTTTTTTTTTCTAAGACTTTATAATAAAGGTTCATTAGTTGACATTAGTTACCACATTACTTAACATGAACTAATAATGAACTGCACTTCTACAGCATTTATTCATTTTGTTCATGTTAATTTCAACATTTACTAATACATTATTAACACCGTGTTAACATTACTTAATATACTGTGAACTAACATGAACAAAGAGTAAACTTTATTTTAACAAAGATTACTAAATACAATAATTTATTGCTCATGGTTAGTAAATATTAGTTAATACATTACATTTGAACTAATGATCCTTATTGTAACGTGATTATATTTTTTCCCAGTAAAATCAATGATTGATGCTTTAGTTCAAGATCTTCATGGCGCTTGTTTCAGGAAAAGATAAATGGATTTTCAGGTGTGCTCTTTTGTTGCAGGTGAGAAACTAGTCTGCAAATATAACCATAGTAACTGTGCAGCCATACCCTAGCAACCATGTAGTGCACCTTACGAACCATATTGCAATATAAAGAAGCCATATCTCAGTTACACAACATAAAACACTCAGCACGATGAGGGGAACTGACGTCACGTGTAGCTCCGCCCCCAAAATAATCGAAATCAAAAATTTAGTACAACATGGACATGTCATATATCAAAACACTCAGCACGATGAAGGGAACTGACGTCACGTGCAAGCACGTTCACATTTTCTTTAGGAAATGTACCGTTCTAGTTATTATTATTATTATGTTGGCTTTGTAGAAGCCAACATTCTGATTTCTGTTATAAGCTTATTATTATTATTATTATTATTATTATTATTATTATTATTATTATGTTGGCTTTGTAGAAGCCAACATTCTGATTTCCGTTATAAGCTTATTATTATATATATTATATACAACTCTCACCTCTGGGCAGAGCTTCAACTAGATCCCGAGGGAGGTTGGAGATATTGAGTCCGAGTGGACCATGTTTTCCACCTCCATTGTCGATGCAGCCGCACGGAGCTGTGGTCGTAAGGTCTCTGGTGCCTGTCGTGGCGGCAACCCCCGAACCCGGTGGTAGACCCGGAAGTAAGGGATGCCGTCAAGCTGAAGAAGGAGTCCTATCGAGCCTGGTTGGCTCGGGGGACTCCGGAGGCAGCTGTTAGTTACCGGAGGGCCAAGCGAGCTTCAGCCCGAGTGGTTGCAGAGGCAAAAACTCGGGTCTGGGAGGAGTTCGGGGAGGCCATGGAGAAGGACTATCGGTTGGCCTCAAAGAAATTCTGGCAAACTGTCCGGCGCCTCAGGAGGGGGAAGCAGTGCCCTGCTCACACTGTTTACAGTGGGAGTGGGAATCTGCTGACTTCGACTGGTGACATCCTCGGACGGTGGAAAGAGTACTTCGAGGATCTCCTCAACCCCACCAACATGTCTTCCATTGAGGAAGCAGAGGCGGAGGGCTTGGTTGTGGACTCGTCGATCCCCCAAGCTGAGGTCACTGAGGTAGTTGAGAAGCTCCTCGGTGGCAAAGCACCGGGGGTGGATGAGATCCGCCCTGAGTACCTTAAGTCTCTGGATGTTGTGGGGCTGTCTTGGTTGACACGCCTCTGCAACATCGCGTGGCGTTTGGGGACAATGCCTCTGGACTGGCAGACTGAGGTGGTGGTCCCTCTGTTTAAGAAGGGGGACCGGAGGGTGTGTTCCAACTACAGGGGGATCACACTCCTGAGCCTCCCCGGAAAAGTCTATGCCAGGGTACTGGAGAGGAGAATTCGGCCGATAGTCGAACCTTGGATTCAGGAGGAACACTGGACCATCTCTATACCTTCACCAGGTTGCTGGAGGGTTCATGGGAGTTTGCCCAACCGGTCCACATGTGTTTTGTGGATCTGGAGAAGGCATTTGACTGTGTCCCTCGTGGTGACCTGTGGGGGGTGCTCTGGGAGTATGGGGTTCAGGGCCCTCTGCTAAGGGCTGTCCGGTCCCTATATGACCGGAGCAGGAGTTTGGTTCACATTGCTGGCAGTAAGTCAGACTTGTTCCCGGTGCATGTTGGACTCCGGCAGGGCTACCCTTTGTCACCTGTCCTGTTCATTATTTATATGGACAGGATTTATAGGCGCAGTCGGGGGCCGGAGGGAGTCCGGTTTGGGGACCACAGGATTTCGTCTCTGCTTTTTGCAGATGATGTTGTCCTGTTGGCTTCTTCAAATCAGGACCTTCAGCATGCACTGGGACGGTTTGCAGCCGAGTGTGAAGCGGCGGGGATGAGAATCAGCACCTCCAAGTCCGAGGCCATGGTTCTCAGCCGGAAAAGGGTGGTTTGAGAGTGGAGGATCAAGTGGAGGAGTTTAAGTATCTTGGGGTCCTGTTCACGAGTGAGGGAAGGATGGAGCGGGAGATCGACAGGCGGATCGGTGTATCTTCTGCAGTGATGCGGTCGATATACCGATCTGTTGTGGTGAAGAAAGAGCTGAGTCGCAAGGCAAAACTCTCTATTTACCAGTCGATTTACGTTCCTACCCTCACCTATGGTCATGAGCTTTGGGTCATGACCGAAAGGACAAGATCCCGGATACAGGCGGCCGAAATGAGTTTCCTCCGCAGGGTGGCTGGGCACACCCTTAGAGATAGGTTGAGGAGCTCAGTCACTCGGGAGGAGCTCAGAGTAGAGCCGCTGCTCCTCCACATTGAGAGGGGTCAGCTGAGGTGGCTCAGGCATCTGTTTCAGATGCCTCCTGGACGCCTCCCTGGGGAGGTGTTCCGGGCATGTCCAACCGGGAGGAGGCCCCGGGGAAGACCTAGGACACGCTGGAGGGACTATGTCTCTCGGCTGGCCTGGGAACGCCTCGGTATTCCCCCGGAAGAGCTGGAGGAAGTGTCTGGGGAGAGGGAAGTCTGGGTGTCCCTGCTTAGACTGCTGCCCCCTCGACCCGGCCCCGGATAAGCGGTAGAAAATGGATGGATGGCTTATTATTATAATTATGTTGGCTTTGTAGAAGCCAACATTCTGATTTCCGTTATAAGCTTATTATTATTATTATTATTATTATTATTATTATTATAGTTATTATTATTATGTTGGCTTTGTAGAAGCCAACTGTCACGCTTGTGACACGGTGAGACAAAGGCGAGTGAGGATCCAAATGCAGTTTAAGGTTTTAATAAACAAAACACAAACAAACAGTAGGCAGGCAAAACAGATCGGGACACTGAACAGGAACAGAGAACGACACAGACCAAACACCAACACAACCACAAACAACGACCAACAACAGGGAAGTGAACAGACAGAGTAAATATAGTAGACAGGAGCCAATTACAAAGCAGAGACGATTAGAGACAAAGACAAGACACCTGGGGAAGAGATGGAATGTAATTAGTGTCCATGGTGAGCAATGAGTGGGCGGGGCAAACAATTAACATCAGGGAGAGACGGCAGACAGAAACAAGGGGAAAATACAGACAGACACGTTACAGAGCCCCCCCCCCTACGAGTGGCTTCCAGATGCTCCCAAGTCCACAAAACCCAGTCTAGGAGGGTGGGGCGAAGGCGCAACCAGGGTGGGAGGGCGGGTCGGGTTCGTGTAGTGGTGGCGCCCGCTGAGCTGGAGGCCGGGGTGGCGCCGGCAGAGCCGGAGGCCAGGGCGGCGCCGGCAGAGCCGGAGGCCAGGGCGGAGCCGGCAGAGCAGGAGGCCAGGGCGGAGCCGGCAGAGCAGGAGGCCAGGGCGGAGCCGGCAGAGCAGGAGGCCAAGGCGTCGCCGGGAGAACAGGAGGCCAGGGCGACGCCGGCAGAGCAGGAGGCCAGGGCGGCGCCGGCAGAGCAGGAGGCCAGGGCGGCGCCGGCAGAGCAGGAGGCCAGGGCGGCGCCGGCAGAGCCGGAGGCCAGGGCGGAGCCGGCAGAGCCGGAGGCCAGGGCGGAGCCGGCAGAGCAGGAGGCCAGGGCGGAGCCGGCAGAGCAGGAGGCCAGGGCGGTGCTGGAGGCAGAGCAGGAGGCCAGAGCAGGACCGGGGACCAGGGTGGTGCTGGAGGCGGAGCCAGAGACCAGAACGGAGTTGGCAGCCAGGGTGGTGTTCTGGGCCTGTGAACAGAGACAGGAGGTAGAAGGGCTGGCAAGTCCAGCGAAGCAAAACACAGGAAAACAGAAACATGCATAGGTTCAGGCCAGGCAGAGAGTTCAGGTAGTTTGGGTGTCATGATGTCGACCGCGTTCTCTGACTCAGTCATTTCGGTCGACCCGGCTGATTCGGCTGGTTCCGTCGGCTCGGCCGGTTCCTTCGACCCGGTCGGTTCCGTCGACCCGGTCGGTTCGGCAGGTTCCGTCGACCCGGTCGGTTCCATCGACCCGGTCGGTTCGGCAGGTTCCGTCGACCCGGTTGGTTCCGTCGACCCGGTCGGTTCGGCAGGTTCCGTCGACTCGGTCGGTTCCGTCGACCCGGCTGGTTCCGGCGACCCGGCTGGTCCAGCTGGCGGCTTAGGGACCTCAGCCGAGCTCGCCGGTACGGTAGCCATGGGAACTGGCTCAATCACGGGTGTGCACGGGACTGGTCTGGGCGGAGGCACTGTGGAGCATTCAGGCGTCCGTGGCTGATTCCACTCTGTGGCCCACGGACCCCGATGCTTGCTGCCCCCCCCCAAAAAAATACTTACGGCCGGCTTCCGTCTCTACACTGCTCACGCTCAGCGCGGACCCGCCCAGGAGCAACGCCAAGTTGACGAAGTCCAAGAATGACTCTATCTCCCGGCTAGATGGCATTAAATGGCGTACCTTGCTCTCCAGTCCATGCCTGAAAATGTCTTTTAGGGCCTTCTCCCCAAAGTTGACCTCGTTGCACAGGTCCAAGAATACCTCCGTGTATTCCTCGACTGGGGCGTCCTCCTGACATAGACAAAACAGGATTTCTGCTGGATCCATGTGGTTGGTCGTTCTGTCACGCTTGTGACACGGTGAGACAAAGGCGAGTGAGGATCCAAATGCAGTTTAAGGTTTTAATAAACAAAACACAAACAAACAGTAGGCAGGCAAAACAGATCGGGACACTGAACAGGAACAGAGAACGACACAGACCAAACACCAACACAACCACAAACAACGACCAACAACAGGGAAGTGAACAGACAGAGTAAATATAGTAGACAGGAGCCAATCACAAAGCAGAGACGATTAGAGACAAAGACAAGACACCTGGGGAAGAGATGGAATGTAATTAGTGTCCATGGTGAGCAATGAGTGGGCGGGGCAAACAATTAACATCAGAGAGAGACGGCAGACAGAAACAAGGGTAAAATACAGACACATTACACCAACATTCTGATTTCCGTTAAAAGCTTATTATTATTATTATTATTATTATTATTATTATTATTATTATTATTATTATTATTATGTTGGCTTTGTAGAAGCCAACATTCTGATTTCCGTTATAAGCTTATTATTATTATTATTATTATTATTATTATTATTATTATTATTAGACAAAAATTTATTTAAAAAATGCGGCCAAACTTTACAAATCTAATTATGTTGGCTTTGTAGAAGCCAACATTCTGATTTCCGTTATAAGCTTATTATTATTATTATTATTATTATTATTATTATTATTATTAGACAAAATTCCGGCATTCCCGGTTCGGAAACTCAAAGTGGCCTTTTTTCCCATAGACTTCCATTATAAACTTTTGAGGTTTATAACTCGACAAGTTTTCGAGAGATTTACACCGAACTCGGACAGGTTCTTTAGGATCTTACTCTGGACAAAATTTTTATTCCGGAGTTCCGACAGAATTTTCAGTTTTCCGTAGTCGACGATCGAACATCCCATAGACTTGAATAGGGAGTTCCGAAAAGTCCTCTAAGCTCTCACACACAATACATCCAACATTAAGAATTGCATGTACTGTTCTATGCAGTATAATAAGTAGAATCCCATAATGACTGCAGTATTGACATGAAACCCTCCAAACCCTCAGTAGCCACTTTTTGCCAAAAGTATTGGCACCCCACCGGGTATTCTGGTGACGTCACTCGACACCACGTGACGTCACGTGTAGCCCCGCCCCCAAAACAAGCGAAATCAAAAATTTGCACAACATGGACATGTGACATATCAAAACACTCAGCACATTGAGGGGAACTGCCCCACGGGTATTCTGGTCACGTCACGTGACGTCACGTGAAAATTGAAAATTTGCACAACATGGACATGTGACATATCAAAAAACTCAGCACAATGTGGGGAACTGCCCCATGGGTATTCTGGTCACATCATGTGGGGCAGTTCATGTGGGGTCACATCATGTGTGGCAGTCACATGACATCATGTGAAAATTTAAAATTTGCACAACATGAACATGTGACATATCAAAACACTCAGTACAATGAGGGGAACTGCGTCACGGGTATTCGGATCACGTCACATGCTCATGTCATGAGTCAGCGCTGATCCACAAGCTACTAAAGTTACTCACATTCAGTCATGCCTGACAGCCCCTCCGACTCTAAATAAACTAATATCCCGGAGTATATGTAACTCCTGTACACTGAACTGAGACATGTTGTGCTGAGAGAACTGTGAGCTCAAGCTGTTGATAGTGCGCATGCGTGAAACACTGAACCAATACAGCGAATCATCAGTACACTGAACTGAGAACTGTTTCTTTCGGACACGTCCAAGAACCCATAGATATATATACACTAGATGTTGCCTTGTATAGGGCAGTACATTGGAACATATGCGTCAAATGAGCCGCCATCTTGGTACGGGGGACCCCCTCCTCTCTTAATGCATTAGTGTCAATGTAGGCAAAGAAATAAAATCACCATGGATTGTCATTAATGTGATTCTAGTTTTTTTTGGTTCGTTCCAAAGGTCAGACATGTATTTACCATTAAGTCCAGAGAAAATTTAAGGCTTTGATATTAAGAAAATCTACTTTTTCACAATATAATGCATAGTGCTAGTAGGTGTAAGTTTATTACTTACATTCTTCCACTTGAGTAATCTTCAAATGAATTATCAGTACTTACCTTATAGCCTACTGCATGCAACACTGCTACAATGGTGTAACTATACATGTTCATTTAAATATTTAAATTGTATTGGTTTATTAAATATGATACACAAATTCAAGAGGAACATAATGTGAAAGTTAGATAGTCGAGGTGCCAAAGACCATTCAATCTTATATTTATTCCTTTCCTGCAATACTTTTGCCAGATTAAAGTATATAAATAAAGTCACATAAACCAAAAAAAAAAAGTTTGACTTTGAGGCTGAACTTGTGTGTTACACTGCCAACCTAACTGGTGACATCCTTCCAGAACTGTCAGCTGAATTAACCCTTTAAAAAAAGTGTTTAGTGTCCCTGCAACTTGTCCATGACTGGCGTCTCTGTTTATCACTTGGGAATCTACAAACAGATTCAGATTATTTTATTTAATACCATGTCAGCAATCAAAAGCTATTTTCATGGCAAAATTCAATTACAAAAATACAAATATCATATGCATGCAATAAAAACAAAACAAATATAAACAGCAAGTCATTCATTCATTCATTCATTTTCTACCGCTTTATCCGAACTACCTTGGGTCACGGGGAGCCTGTGCCTATCTCAGGCGTCATCGGGCATCGAGGCAGGATACACCCTGGACGGAGTGCCAACCCATCGCAGGGCACACACACACTCTCATTCACTCACGCAACCACACACTACGGACAATTTTTCGAGAGATGCCAATCAACCTACCATGCATGTCTTTGGACCGGGGGAGGAAACCGGAGTACCCGGAGGAAACCCCCGAGGCACGGGGAGAACATGCAAACTCCGCACACACAAGGCGGAGGCGGGAATCGAACCCAGACCCTGGAGGTGTGAGGCGAACGTGCTACCCACTAAGCCACCGTGCCCCCAACAGCAAGTCATATTATACATTTTTTTATTTTAATTAACAAAAAAAATCCAAATCTTTTTCAGACATAATGTCATTAAATATGTCCTTAAGTGAAGTAACTTGATAAAAGAGCATTCTGCTTGTGTTAAGTCCAGGACAATCTAATATAATACGTTTGAAAGATAAGGGAATCTTACAAAACATACACAAAGTTGGGTCTTCACTTTTAAGCAAAAAAGCATGGGTCAATTTTTAATGTCCTTATTAAGAGCTTCGGAATCTACAGACATTGTCTGTTTTCCTAACTGTCAAAAACTAAAGGGTAACTAGCATGGATTAGCTGCGGTGGATAACCAAGGACTGAAACAAACCAACGTAACCAGAAATATAATTTCCTACCATTCAATATCATAAAACACATTCTCACTTGCGAAATGTAATCCCTTGCCGTCTGGTTTTTAGATTTCTTTCGTTTGAACAACCAAACGCAGCACAGAAGTCCGGCATCGTCCATGCATTTGAAGTAAAGGAACACCGTACAAAGATGGCGGCGGTTTTGACGCATTTTTAGGACCCCAAGGCGACATCTAGTGTATAGATATCTATGCCAAGAACCGATGAGCTGTTGATACTGCGCATGCTTGAATAACTGAACTGATACAGCGAATCATCAGTACACTGAACTGAGAACTGTTTCTTTCGGACGCGTCCGACATACTGAGAACCGATGAACTGTTGTTACTGCTCATGCGTAAATCACTGAACTGATACAGCAACAAATGGAAATGGTTATGATTTAACATCTTATCAACGTATGAGTGTTTATCTCAGTTGCATTAGTTTTTGAAACAACTGATGGAGCGAAAGAAACATTTCAAAATTATTTTGTTTTTTTGTAAGTTTTTGTAAGTTGATTAAGATTAGTTTATTAACTTTATATCTTTAAGACACGTAAAACACACACTTCACATCAATGCCTGTACTGGGTGTTTTTTTTTTTTTGCAAAACTTAAATGTAAGAAACGTAATAACTTTTCGAATGTGTTAAATTGATTGTATTAATATCTGCCGGCAGCGGCGGGATGAATGAATATACGTCATGACGTTATGACGTAAAAGAACTGGTGAACTGGATTATTGAACTGGTTCTTTAAAACCATAGATATCTATGCTTTAAAACAAACTGTCCGAAAGAACCGTTTCGCGGAAATGAACCGAACTTCCCATCACTAATACCAACTGTGTCCTGTAGGGGTCAGCCTATTGAATCAGCGGGCAAAGACAACGACGTAGTGAAACGGAAGTGAAGATATATATTTTTTTTCCTTGGTCGAGACCGGCAAGATGGCTGCTGACACGCAGGTTTGTGTGCGAATCGTGGCATGAATTTATGCTTTGCTGTTGGGTCTTTACATGTTTTAAATATATTAACCACACAAATTTAAAAAAGAGTGATATGGAGTTATTTTGTGATTGCTGTTCTTAAAGATACATCACAACAAAGTTACTATGCGAAGAGATTTCACACAGCACTGAACGAAGCCATGCCAAAGGCTAAGCTAATTTAACTGCTATCACTTTGCCAACTATATCACTGTTAGCGTCACAAAGATGATTGACGATTAGATCACACCAAGTAAACAGCTAAATTGGGTTAGCTATCGTGACCGTTGAAACTACAGAAATTAATTTCTACACGAACACTGAAAATGTGTCCTAAAATGTTGCGAATGTTTTTTTACATAATTTTTTGGTATAATTGTAGTGTTTTTTCTCCAAATCATGAGCACTAATCTATGTATCCATTAGTGTGTTTGCCTTGGCAATGATAGCAGTAACACACTTCGATGTAAATCTGCACAGAAACAAAAAAGTGCTTAGTTATTTTAAAGACCAAAATTTGACACACAAATATTAAATAAAATATTTAAGCAGTACACATTTCATCTAGATGATATAGATACAACATGGTGTTTTTGATGACATTCCACCCAAGTTTTTGTGAGTGAAAGTACTTTTTGCTGCTCAGGTGTGTTCTGTTACATTAAGCAAATAATTTCTTTGAATGCAAGTCATGTTGAAGCTGAAAATGAAATTTTCAATGTAACAAATGGAATGTCCTGAAAAAGAAGGAAACCACTGACTAACAACCTGACTTTGAACAACTTCCCAGGGCAGGGTAAAGGTATTACAACTCACTTTTCAGGAAATACTTTCAGAACAGAAATATGGAGACTATATCACAACCACTTATCAGAAGGATCAGCAGACCAGCTTGGAGTTCACAAAGAAATCCATATATGAACTACAAAAGTTCTGGATCTAATATGGACCTCTACCAAAGCAATAGAAAGGCCACAATGTTCAGAAAAGTTCTGCACTTGATCCAAAACCTATAAGTATTTTGGTCAAACACTTTGGAGGTAGTGTCATGGGCTTGGGCTTGCATGGCTACTTCTGGAATGGAATCACAAGTCTTTACTGATAATATAACTCATGATGGTAGCAGCAGAATGAATTCAGAAGTCTCCAGAGAAATTCTGTCTGCAAGTGTACATTTTTACTTTACAGAAAAATGCTTACATTGTTTTTGGTGGGACCTTTAACATGCAGCAATACAATAGTAATAATCACACAACAAATAACTTAAATAAGGGAAAAAACTAAAGGATTTTTAGACTGGCCAAAATAAATCACCAGACCATAACACTACTGAGCATGCATTTTACTTCCTAAAGGGTAGAGAGAATCTGGCCAAAACAAAATGCAATCTCAAATAATTAGTTTGTTATATAGTTCATCAGGATAGGGTTGGTGCCCTCAAAGTTTCCAAGTTGTTTAACATATGTATAACATATGTATATGTAATATAAATATCAGTAATCTTTTCATCTCGAACCCAAATGTTTTCAGTGTATAGCAAAAACAAAAGAAATAGCATTTGTCATATCTTTCAATAGCAAGCTGTTATTCCTCTGAAAGGCCACAGTTATGTTTAACTGGTGCTAAGCTTGTGTAGGCAAAAATATTTCAAAGTTTAATTATGGAAATGTAGCTATTCTTATAGACTTTCAATAACTAACAAACTGACTTATAATTGCAATCTCCTCAGTGTGTTTTTTTCATTGTTCATTTAAGGCCTTTTTCATTTCCGTTCATTATACAGCATGCATTTCAGTCTATAAGACTGCTGTTTAAAAGCAACAGCAGTGGTCATGTGATGACCAAAACAAAATATCCTTAGGCTTTTTTTGTCTGTTTTAACTTATGGACTGTTTGTATATCTTACTTTCATAGCAAGTTTCAGACACAATGAAGAAGTTTGCCATGAAAGTGACAACATCGAGTGTTAAAGAGCGCAAAGACATTTTAGGAGAACTGAAGGAATGCATTAATGGAAAGAGTGAGTATGCATAGATTCTGTATTAAGTATTCTTTAAACCCCATGACTCGATTTAAGTTTTGTTCCCATGTTCTTTCAGGTCTGCCTGAACCAGCTATCAAAGGACTATGCAAGCTCTTTTGTCTTACCCTTCATCGATATAGGTGAGGGGAAATAAAATGTCCACGTTTCATAAATGTATGGATGAAAGGACTCAACTAGAAAAGAAGAACATTGTTCACCATGTCATTAGATGATCATGAGTTTGAATTTTACTTCGATGATGAATTGTGACCATGTTCAATATCTTGTCAAAGCTGAATGTTATTTTTGATTTGCCACAGGGATGCAGCTTCTCGCCGTGCTGTGCTTTCTGTTATTGAACTACTGGCCCGAACACAGCCTCATGCCATTGCTGCCCACCTAACAATTAACTTGCTCACCTGTGGAGTTGTCAGTAAGGGCATAATGCCAGGGTATGATTATAAAATTCCTACACTTGCTTCTTATTCTCTTACTCTTTTATAGAGAAATTGTATACGTTTGTACAATTTAGATTATATTTTGACTTTTCCTGTTTGACTGTTTCCTGATTTCCACTGGCCTCATATTTGTTGCCTTGTTGATTTTGTTAATGGATTGATTCTCATTTGTTAATGCAGGAGGACCACAGCATCCGCTTCTTGCTCTGCCCTGCCCTGGATTTGCCTAATAGTGCGTGTAGTCTTCCCTATACCAGAGAACAGAGAGGCACCCCACTGGGAAAAAATGGTAAGCTTATTCTGGAAATGTCATACAGTTCTTTTTTTATTCCTGTTATTATTGATTTGGTTATAAAAACCCAAGGAATACAGAATGTAAAACTCTATGCAATTACAGAATACAATTTCCCATACCAACATATATTAAATAAATACAAATTAATAAATATATGAAAAAAACACACACATTATTATATTAACAGTTATCAGCAATATCAATCATTGATATAATTCACATCTGATCGCAGTTTAGTCATCTGTATGTAACATTATCTACTAATTAACTATTTGTATATTTTGAAGAGCATCAGCCATCTCTTTGATCTTTGATAGCAGGTCTTTAAAATGCTTTTCCAACTTTAATATGCTTGCATTTACAACATGCCTTACAGGATATCTATAAGCAATATAGTTTCCAAGGGAATATTACCACCAGTCATTTTAAAGATTAACTCATGAACCTCCTTCCAGAACGCCTGCATATTTCTACATACAGTGAAAGTAAAATGAATTAAAGAGTGGTGGTTTTGAATGTTTTTATTTTTTAATATTATGTTGTGTTTGAATGTTTTCTAAAATATATGTCTATGTGTGAGAACAGGTGGAGGTGCATAGTCTGCTTTTTGCTGAGGTCATGGGTGGAGCCTCCAAAAATGCTATCAAGTCTGTCAACAAGCAACTTAACAAGTTGTGGAAAGATGTAAGACTATCAGCAGCAGGATAACATATTGGCCATTTCTTTTTAAGGCTGGGGGTCTCATTTATAAAAGCCTATACACTGGTATAAAGTTAAAATGCATGAAACATGAAGCGTCTTGTGCTTTAATGCACAAAAGTATTTAATAGAAAACTTAACATTTGCAGAATAGCTTATAGATAACCGTAAGTGATTTGAAGGAGCAAAACGTTGCGATCACAATTAAAATATTACCTACAGTAGCCAACAAGGCATTTGTTTTTGCATGCTCATGTGAAATAGTTTTTTTCATTCTAATGATCAACAGAAAAAATGCATCACATAAAGCTGATCATGCAAGAAGTTCTCTGGAAATTATTCTGTGACCAGGGATGAACTTGAAAAAATAGGATAGTCACATTTGACAGTATGTTTGGTTCAGTTATGTGTTTCCCTCATAGGGCAACCACTGCAGGCAAAAAGACACAGCAGGTTAATTTTAATGGACTTCTGTGTACCTGGACACAATTGGGCAAGAACTATATTTCTTAAGACAAAATACAGAGAAGAGAGGTTTTTTTTTTGTGGTGGTAGAAAGGTGACTGAATTAATCTCAGGATGAATCTGCAGTGAATACATTTTGCTAATGAAAAATAACTCAATAATGAATAAAAAATAAGCAATAATTCTAACTAAATAAAGCACAGGTACTTAAATACAGCTGTTGTAAAAGAAGAATTATATGCTGACATACTTATAAATGGGGCTCCTGCATGCCATAGATTTTTAGTCTGAGAACCTAAATTGAAAGCTTTATATCTTCATTTCTTTTATTTTTTGTTTATTTAATTTCATTTGTTTTTCCAGATTCCAGCGTTGGTTGATCAGTACATGAGCACCCTTTTGAGCTTAAACCAGAATCCCTCCTCAATGCCTATGTTGGCTGCGTGTGTAGACTTCTGCACTTCTCAAAAAGATATGGCCACCATCAACAAACACAAGGTCTGTTTCTTCCCTAACACACAGCTTCTCAACAGCTGCTCACACATCCATAATTTTTCAGGCTTGATTTCAAACCCATGTTACATGTTTTCTTTTAGGCAGCTATCTTAGATCTATACTTAAAGACTGTGTTGATGAGCAAAACCAGACCACTCCAGCACATTATGGTGAGTGGGACTAGAATCTTTTGGACAAGGGCTCATTATTTTTTGAGCATTTTCCATTATCTTGAAAAAACATCTTTGTTTTCAGGTTAAAAGTGGTTCTCTCCTTCAACATGTTTCTCACTCTGAGTTCAAGGAGCAGCTCTTGCCCACTTTACAGAAAGCCCTGCTGCGTAGCCCTGAGAACTCCATACAAAGTAAGATACAAACTAATACACATTCTACACTGGAACTAATATTTTTTTGACTCATGTTAAACTGGTGTCCTATTCACTCAATTTATTTATCTTTGTCACCCTTTCTCTTTCTCTCTCTTAAACATGCATGTTTAGCCATCTCCTCACTGCTGGCTTCACTTACTCTTGATCTCAGCCAGTACGCTTTGGACATTGGGAAAGGCCTTGCCAGTAAGTTTAATACTACCATAAATTTAACTGAATATAAATTGTCTATGTATGCTTATATTTTAAGTATTTGTGTCCTTGTGTTTGTGTCCTTGTGTTTGTGTCCTTGTGTTTGTGTCCTTGTGTTTGTGTCCTTGTTTGTTTGCATGTTTGCGTTTGTCTTCATGTTTTTCAGGCCAGCTGAAGGCAAGTAACATCGAATTAATGGAGCATGCAGTTCAGGCTATGCAAAATTTGGCCCAGCAGTGTAGTGACCCAAATGCCATCCAGGATCTTGTAACACACCTTTTTAGCATTCTTGGAGGTAAGAAAAATTTTCACGTTTTAGTATTTGTGGTGGGAAGAATACGAGCATAAGACACAATGCAGGGGTGGGTGAATTACCAGTCAAGTTTGTATCCACACTGTTGTGTTTGGAATCATAATTGCTCTGGCACCAATTACCAGCATTATTTTCCCTCCTCTTAAAGAAAGAAAAAACCTGGCTTATTGTTATTTTTAACTTTTAACTCTAAACTTTAGGCAAACTTGAACTTTTTTGGGCACTTTGTCTGTATGATTGGTTTGAAAATGTTTTGTAGCATCTTTTCAATGTAGTGCACTGAACAAAACCAGCCGTGGTTATTTGACTACCACCATCCCCCACCCCCCCTCCCTTTTGTGGATCTGTCAGGCATACTTTGTGTGTTCTGTTTTACTACCAAGCTGCCTTAAATCTCCACAAGGTTTACAATGAAGAATGACAAAACGTGTGCACTATTTGGCCAAATGTTTATGGACACCTGACCAAAACTAGGCCTTTTCCAAACTGTTGCCACACAGTTTGAAATTGAGAATTACCTAGATTGTGTTTGTATGCTGTGGAATTAAGATTTTACTAGAATGCTGACTGCCTCCTCGCCTGACATAATACCTGCCCTCAGTAATGCTCTTGTGGATTTCAAATAGGCAAATCACCATAAATGAGCATGATAAGTCTTCTCAGAAGAGTGGAGCCTATTACGAAACCAAAGAGGGCACTTGATACATAAGATGAACAAGCACGTGCAACTGTGATTGATAGGTCAGGATTTCAAACCTCTGTGTTGACGGTACATGTGCCATTCTGGAGGAGCTGAATTACCTGTGCAACCTGATTTGGTTGCAGGTACTGTCTCAAGCTACAATTGGTGATAATGACCCTATCAAATACAGAACAAATCAGTCAGGAAGGATTAAAAGTGAGCAATTTTCTGTTGCCACCATCTGCAAAACCCTTCACTTTTGGGGGTTGTCTTGCTCTGTCCTCTCCAATGTGCCTGCTGTCACTTTGATTTGCACCTAAGCAGGTAAAATTGATTCAGTATACTTATGCTTTCTAAAATAAATTGTGATATGTTTTCTTTTTTTGCTTGCAGGTTCAGAGGGGAAAATCACTGTAGTGGCCCAAAAAATTAATGTGCTTTCAGGTATGATTGTATGGAGTTTCAAATTAAATTATGAGAATCAAATCTTTAAAAAAATATTTAAAAATATACATTCTCTACTTCTACGGTTTTCTATTTGTAGATTTTTCATGATTATGTAGTTGTCTTGTAGTTTTTTGCTTCTGAAATCGTTTCTGCTTTTATTTCTAGCAGCAGTTAAACTGTACTGCAGTTTTAAATTTAGGCAAATTAGAAGCTAGCTTTAACCTCCTCACATAGACATTTTGAAGTGCTTCTTAACTGGACAGAATGAAGACACTTGTATGATTGGGAAAAATGTATAAATGCATCTACAAACAATTTAGTAGCTATTTAAAAAGCTAAATACTTAAAAAATCATTTAAGGCAACAACAATATAGTTTCCCTTGAGCACTTGGCTCTGATTCTTCTAACATGTCAGATTGTTTGTAGATTGCTCAAAGTGTTCAACCCCAATAAAGTTTGAATGTCCTCTAAGTCTCACCCCAGCAAGAAATGTGCAAAGAATCACATGCAGAAACTAAAAAAAAAAAACGGGAAAGTGGGGGCAAAAATACTGCATGGAAGAATCCACAAATCTATAGTATATTATGAATATGTAGTCTTTTTGATCTATTTTGATTTGATTCTCATTATTTGCATTCGCAATATGTTTTATGTTTTGCTAGTAATATATATATATATATATATATATATATATATATATATATATATATATATATATATATATATATATATATATAAAATATGTGTGTGTATGTGTGTATATATATGTGTATATATATATATATATATATACACACACACACACACACACACACACACACATATATATATATATATATATATATATATATATATATATATAATATATATATATATATATATATATATATATATATATATATATATTGTTTATTTTAAACTATTCAAAACAAAGTTTAGTTTATGTCTTTCTTTTCCCTTGTCTTTTTCCTGAACTCATTGATTTCAATATATGATTTCAATGTTTGTATATTCTGTTTATAGGGATTAAAAGCTGTAGCTGTCATGCAGTGTCTGGCCATTCCAGCCAGTCGCTCAGCTCCAATGTGCTTTTGCAGTTTATTCCACTTCTTCAGCAGGAAGGTGAGCATTGGGCATCAGGAGTAGCTAAACATGGGTAATTAAATAATTATAAATATCATGGTGATTTTGTGTGTAATAGTACATGAGGGAACACTGGTGCATGCTGTGTCTGTGATGTCTCAATGGACGGCACGCCTGAATGTTGAGGTTCCAGCTGCTCTGAAGGACTGGCTTAAGAAAGCCTTCACACTGAAGTCCTCCACCTCTGCTGTGCGCCATGCCTACCTGCAGGTCATGCTCAGGGCCTTCAAAGGTCAGCAATTAATTGTGATTTTTATTATTTATTTATTTATTTATTTTGATTTATTTAAAAATGTTTATTTGTAGGCCATTTGTTGTTTATAAATTTGTGTTTGTCTGAAGCTAAATTTTTAACATTTTGCCCTTTCTTTATTCCTCTGTTGTTTACAGGAGACACATTAAACCAGGCTTTGGATTTTGTTCCACTCCTCATTCAGATAGTAGAGAAAGCAGCTCCTCAGAGCTCCCAGCTTGCTCTCTCTGAGGCTGTGGCAGCTTCATTGCTTTTATGTCATCTCTCTATGCTGGACTCAATTCCTGGTAAGGCATTCTGAGTTTTGAAATGCAAATCATAACAGTTTTTTATGGTCTGTTTATGAATGTGTAGTTAATCTTTCCTGGCTTTGGATATTTATCTTTTGTATCTTTATATTTATCTGTAGAATCTAAACTGACCTCCTTTTGGAACCTTATTTTGGATGAGAAAAAAGCTCTCTTTACCACAGAAAAATTTCTTGGGCAGACCAGTGAAGAAGGTTGGTGTCTCTCAGTTACTGTCAGATAAATTGAACTGGCACTCTGGCATGTTCAAATTTATTGTTTTGTATTTTTTTTCCCTTCAGCTCTGTGCACTGTACTGAAGCTGTGTGAGAGACTGTTCCTGGACCATCCACAGAGGCTCAACAACATCAAGGCTCAGTCAGTTCTACCTCATTATGTCTAAAAGCATTCCATTGACCTGCCCTCTCTCTGTTTCTAGTTTGTCTCTATACACACACAATGGGTAAAATAAGTTTTGATTGTGTCACCATTTTTCTCAGTAAATATATTTCTTAAGGTGCTGTTCACATGAAATTTGAATGACGATAACAACCCAAGTAATCCATACAAACAAAGAGTATAAACACACACAGTGTCACTTGAAAGTTTGTGATCTCTAGAAATTTTCATATTTCTGCATAAATATGACTCAAAGAATCAAAAAGTAAAAAAGTCCTAAAAGTAAACAAAGTGAATGCAGTCAAACAAATGAGCCAAAAATGTTATACTACATCCTTTAATTATTGATAAAAATGATCCAGCATTATATATATCTGTGACAAGCATAAGTATGTCAACCCTTGCTTTCAGTAGTTGTTGTGCAGCAATAACTGCAAGTAAAGTTTCAGGGAACTGTTTATCAATCTTGTACAATGGCTTGGAAGAATTTTATCCATTTATTGAGTAGAGAACAGCGTTGGCACTGGGATGTTATTGGGCATCCTCACATGAACTTCAGGTTCTTCCTGAAGTTATTTTGTATTAAGGTCAGGACTTTGACATGGCCATTCAAAATCTTTGTTCCTCTTTAATCATTCTTTGGTAGACAGACTTGGATGCTTGTGGTCCTTGTTTTGGTGTTTTACCAATTTTCTCTTGATATTCAGTTTATTCACAGATGTCCTGCCATTTTCCTTTAGAATTTGCTGGTATAATTTAGAATTCAATGTTCCATCAATGACTGCAAGCTGTCCTGGCCCAGATGCAGCAATACAGGCCCAAAGAATGATACAACCACAATCATGTTTCACAGATGGTATAAGGTTCTAAGGTTTTAAAGATTTTTTTTTAAATTAACCTTTAATAAGGTTATTTTTTTTCTCCAAAAATAATACTTCTCTTTAGTTGCTTATAAGTTACCCTGGTTTCCATTCTGGTACAAAAGACTATTGCATGTCTTGCTTTTGGAGTGATCTTTGATGGTTGACCACATCTGCAGAGGGTAGCAATGGTCTCATAATCTGATGATGTTTTGTTATATTTATGTAGGAATATCACAAACTTTCAAGAGACACGGTGCATACACATTAGCAGTGCCTGGTACCTTTGGAAATGTTTTGATTTCTTCTCTGTACGATCTCTCTCTCTAGGATGTACCATCGGGCAATAGTGGCTGTGCTTCTTTGTCGAGTATATAGAGTGCGGAAGCATGCCCATCAGTGTGTAAAGAAACTTTTTTCCTCACTGGGTGGCTGTAGTCTTGCCCATGGCCTTCTGAGAGAACTCTGTGTTGTCATCAGCAAACATAAGGTCAGAGTTTTTACTTTAAGAGGAGAGAATGTATGTTTTGCCTTCTAATTTCTATATTTAAATTATTTGTGTTACTGTTAATCTCTCTGTTTTAGGTTTTGCCCCCAGAAGCTCTTCAGACTGAGACGGGAGAAGTGACTGAGCTGGGCCGCTTATATATCCCTCCGTGCATCCTCTTAGAGGCTCTAAGGGCTCTGTGTTCAGCAGCAGGCCAGTGGAATGACTCCAGTGAGGCTGAGAAACTGGCCCTAGATATTATCCTTGTGGCTCACCATCCTTCTATTGGTTTGTTAAATTTTTTACATTTATATATATATATATATATATATATATATATATATATATATATATATATATATATATATATATATATATAAATAAATAAACCAGTGGTAAATAAAACGGCCTGCATCTAACAGTCACAAACTCTACTGACGATGAGCACACGACCACCACGTGTTTGATGTAAACACACACACCACCGCGAGCCTTAAATCCATATCAAATCAATATTTAGTGTGACCACTCCTTTGCCTGTAAAGTAGCATCAGTGTTTTTAAATACACTTTCAAGTTTTTGGAGGAACTTGGCAGGTAGATTTTCAAACGTCTTGAAGACCTAACCACAGATCTGTGGATGTGGGCTGTTTCAAATACTTCTGTCTCTGCATGTAATCCCAGACAGATCCCATAGGGTTCTATGGGGGCCAAACCATCACTTCCTTTTTCTTCTGTTTGGAAGCCGTTTCTGTGAATCCCAACATGCGGTAAAAAGTGAAACAGACCATCATTAGGATGAAGAAATCCCTTGGAGAGAAAGCAGAAATGTTTGGAGTGGTCAAATAAACAGTTTGGTTGATTGGATGACTGAAAACCATCACAAGTTACAAGACCCTATCCCCCTAGCACTAAGGCCACCACAAGGTGCAAACCATTAATCAGACTCAAAAATAGAAACATCTAAAGAAGCCGGCCCAGTACTAGAGCAGCATTCTTTGGACGTGGAGATCAGTCTCATTACCAGTGATGGGGGGAGAAAGAAAGTATGGAGCAGGCTAGGAGCAGCTTATGATCCAAAGCACACTACATCCTCTGTAAAACATGGTGGAGGCAGTGTGACTGCATGCCCTCGCATGTTTTCCAATGCCATTGTGTGACTAGTGTTTGTTGATGTGACAGAATACATAAGCAGTCGGATAAATTCTAAAATGTATAGGGATGTAGTGTCTGCTCAGATTCAGCCAAATGCTGCAAAATTAATTGGACGGCAGTTTACAGTACAGGACAGTGACCCAAAACATACTGCAAAAGCAACCCAGGAGTTTTTTAAGGCAAAGAAGTGGAATATTCTGTAAAGTCATTCACCAGATCTCAACCCAAAGGGGCATGCATTTCATTTGCTTAAGACAAAACCAAAGAATCAGAATCAGCTTAATTTGTCCTTTGCATGCGCTCAAGGAATTTGTTATAGTATTTTAAGGTGCTCTTGTTCATACATACATACATACATATCTGGCATGAAAACAGTAAACATTTAAATTGTAAGGATTTACATAGTACTTGAGAAAGAGGCAGTTATTAGAGATGAAGGATGAATTACAGAACACAGGTATTAATCCTCGTATTAGCTGTTTAAGCCGTATATGGCATGGTTTGTGCCTAGATGTTCTAGTGCACAGAGATCTGTAGCATCTTCCTAAAAGGTGCTATAAACCTTTTCCTATAAACCTTGACCAGATAGACAGCAGCAATTAAACTCTTAATAATTCCTCAGTCATACATGAAACAGTTTAGCCTTTAGCTTTTTAAAACATACTGAATAACAAAAAATAGATTTATTCTGCAACATATCTGAACAATAAAAATAAACAATCTCAGTTTAAGAGAAGTTAATTAATGTATCAAGCTGTAAAATTAAAACTTACTTTCAAAGTAATGAGTACCATATTTCATATTTTGTGCCATACACGGGTATTTTGTTTAATATGCGCCTAAAAGACAGAGATTCCACAGTGCGCAGCGGTAGCATCTCTTCCACTATGTAGCCTGCAATCATTTTTTTAAGCTCACCTTCAGTCACTTTCTGCACTGCCGATGTAAAATCAAGTTTTGCCTGCTTAACAGGGGTTGCCGCAGTGTTATCTGTTGATGAACATGGATCACTCAAAATTGTTCGTCGATGCTGTCTATTCAGGTGCTTCAGTAGATTACTTGTACTATTGACCGCGGCCGACAGTTTTTTCTCACCAGGACATAGTTTACATTTTACCGTAATGTTCTTGTCTACCTGAGACAAAAATGTGAAGTAATACAGCTACTCGGTTCTGCCGAAATCTTCTGCTTCAGACAGCTTCACAGGCAACTGGCGCGAACTCGCGCGCAGCTGTGCTACGATTTTAAAGAGGCCGCTTTCACGTTTACGTTTACATTTAGACGATACATTTAGATTTTAATTTCATTATTGATTTATACAGAACTGTTGAACTAATTTACAGTATGTAACGCAAGTACATTACAAGTAACTGTAATTAAATTACCTAAAAATGAACAGTAATCCCTTACTATACTTTTTCAATGGATAAGTAATTTTATTACTAGTATTAGTTACTTAGTAACGCGTTACACCCAACACTGTCTGTAATCATATTACCTACCTTTTTCTTCACTTTATTCAAGGTTGGGCAGGTGTACACCAATGATTCTTTCTGCTGTCCTAACAGTTTGTTGCAGTCTTCTTAAATCTGATTTGAAGTCCCATGGTCAAGTCAAGTTGTCATTTTAACTGTATATAATGAAACAATGTTTCTCCTGGACCATGGTGCTACATAGAACAAAGACAGAGCTAACGAATTTAAGTTAGTCTTAGCCACAAAAAGGGCATCTGTGCAAACAGTGCAAGACAAAAGACAGTACAGGACAAAAGACAATACACAAAAGCAGTGTAAATACTGTGTGTTCTATATTGCATGTGCAGGAATACTGGAAATGTAACGTATTGTGCAAAACAGCAGTCGAATGAAATGTGAAAGACAGCATGTGCAAAGAGCAGACGTGCAAAAAGCAAAACAGCATGTAAACAGTTTGATATGGTGGTGCTGTGTACATGGATGTATACTGGAAGAGTGTATTTGGTGTAGGTCAGTGCAGTCCACACAGTTGAGTGTGTATGCCTTTTCTTATCTTCTGTTTGCTGAAGACTTTGAGTACATCATCTTCACAGATCTTGAGTACAGACTGAGGAACAGTAGGGGGGAGGGGGTTGTTGATGGTCGTGTTGTAAGATAATCAGAGCGGGTGTGAGGTGTCCGTAGAACTCGTTCAGGTCTTCAGCCATTTGTTGATTGGCCTTAGTGCTGGGGGATGGGGTCTTGTAAATAAGGATGTGCTGGGGGATGGGCCTGTTTGTACAAGGCTTTGTCACCACTTCTGTAGGCATCCTCTTTGGCCTGACAAAGCTGTTTGAGTTTTGTGCTGATCCAAGGTTTGTTGTTCAGAATCAGGATTATTGGCCAAATGTGTTGACACACACAAGGAATTTGGTTCCAGCTGTTTGTGACTCTCAAAAGTACAGACATAAATAACACTATTATACAAACTATACAAGACAATGCAGACGATGAGATACAATGTAGACAGAATGAGTATTAAATATGAATACAGAATATGAACGATCAGTTATGTACATGAAATGTGGGATTGCAAATAACAATATTGTGCAATATTATGCTTTTGTACAATATATAGCAGCAGTAGTGTGTGTAATATATACAGATGATGTGATGACTGACAGTCCTGATAATGCAGTATTTATAGATATGAAGCAGTGGATATAGTTATGGTGAGTTGTTGATCAGGGTGATTGCCTGGGGAAAGAAATTGTTTCTGTGTCTGTCAGTTTAAGTAAGCAAAGTTCTGTAGTGCCCACCAGACGGGAGGAGCTGAAAGAGGTTGTGTCCAGGGTGCGAAGGGTCAGTGCTGATTTTTCCTGCCCGGTTTTTGGTTCTTGTCATACAAGTTCTGGGGAGTGGGCAGGGGGGTGCCAATTATTTTTTTTTTACTGTGTTGCAGTCTGTTCCTGTCCTGTTTTGTTGCTGCACCAAACAAGATGGTGGTGGATGAGCACAGGACAGATTATATGACTGCAGTGTAGAACAGCATCAAGTGCTCCTGTGGCAGACCATACTTCCTTAGTTGATGTAGAAAGTACATCCTCTGCTGGGCCTTTTTAATGATTGAGTTTATGTTGCGCTCTATTTCAGGTCTTGGGAAATAGTAGTGCCCAGAAACTTGAAGGCCTCCACTGATGACACCAGGCTGTTGGACATTGTGAGGGGGAGTAGTGTTGTAGTCTTTCATAAAGTCCACTATCATCTCCACAGTTTTGAGGGTGTTTAGCTCTAGACTGTTCTGACTGCACCATAGCACCAGCCACTTCACCTCCTGACGGTATGCAGACTCATCGCCATCATGAGATGAATGTTAAATAACTCCTGGAGGGAAGACACACGTCCTCACAGAAACTGATTTAGGATGTCACGGTGTCAGCGAGCTCATCCAAATCATTAGCTGCCGCCTCAAAAACACTCCAATCTGTGAGGTTGAAGCAGGCTTGTAAATCCCGCTCTGCTTCAATTAGAACAGGCTTAGCATATTTAGATTTCCGCTTGTAGGCTGGTAAAAGATGACCCCAACAGTGATCAGAGTGTACAATAGCTGCACAGGGGACAGAGTGGTATGGATTCTTTAAAACAGTGTAGCAGTGGTCCAGTATATTGTCCCTGGTGGGGCATGTTGATGTGCATTCTGTATTTAGTTAGTTCATAGGTGAGATTAACTTTATTAAAATGAGCGAGAATGATAATGAATGAGTGGTCAGATGATGCTGTGTGATCTGATCGGCCAACAGTTCTAGCACCGCTTTCACACATGCCTCAGGAGGTATGTACACACTTACCAGAATAAAGGATTAGAACTCCCATGGCGAATAAAATGGCTTAAAGTTAATAAAGTGAGCTTTCAAATTTGGTTAGCACATCTATATATGAATTGTTTTGATATATGAAGTGTTTTCCCTGAAAACTCGGTAAAGTGATCCGCTTTGAACAGCTGTAATCCCATTAGATGTAATACCCTGTTCGGGATAGGTCTGTCTAGCCAGGTTTCCATAAAGCAGAGCGCAGCAAAGTTTAAAAAGTCCTAATTTGTTTAACTTAATTGCAAGGGAGCAGAGATTCGGCAGATGAATGCTTGGTAGCGAGGTACTAAAACCGTGCTATCTGAGTGCTTCCCTCATTTGGTTCAGTTGGTGTGCTTGAATAGGATCACAGCTCCTCTGACTAAAATGTCCAGTAAAAAATCTGACTGCTCAAACATCTGCAAAACTTTGTTTGGTGTGCTATGTCTGATGTCTAGGAGAATTTCTTGTAAAAAACAAACAAAAAAAAAAGAACAGGACAAACAAACAAAAATGGTACAAGGAGCAACCAACCGAATCTGCCATTTGTGGCAGCATCTTGGATATCAATGTTAAAGCAGAAAGACCCACAAACACGCAACAAATAAAGACAGCTGCAGTAGCGGCCTAGCAAAGCATCACAAAGGAGGAAACACAGCGTTTGGTGATGTCCATGGGTTCAAGATGTGGGGGTGGAGATGTATCTTAAGTGTACAGTAAAATCTGGTTTATTAACCAGATAATCTTTCACAGCCTTTATAAATTTCCTGCTCCCAGCTAGGATTCCATTGCTACCTGGATGTCTTGGCCATACTGACTCAGAAATAATCCATCAATCCATTTCTAAAGTGGTTAAACAAAAAGCACTCTTGAGTATAAGGCATATGGAAATGTCTTCAAGGATTCTGGGAGCAGAAGGAAAATATTTTTTGGTCCGATGTGACAAAAAATTCAAAACTGTGTTTGCTGAACTCCAATTGCTATGTCAGGTAAAAAAAACAGGTACTACTCATCAGCTGTCCCATACCTTCTGTACAGTAAAGCATGGTTGTGGCAACATTATTCCATGGTGGTGTTTCTTATTGACATGGAAAAATTAATGCTAAATACAGAGAGGTCCTACAACAATGCTTGATCCAGGTGCACATAACACAGGCTAGGGCATATTTTGGCTTGATAACAAACAAAAGCCCAAGCCCATTCTTAAATCCCATAGAACATCTGTGGTGATATCTTATGATTCATCCACTCCATATCAAGCCTGATTCAGCTCGAGAGGATCCGCCAAGAGGAACATTAGATACGGTAAAAATCTAGGTTTGCAAAGCTAGAGATTTGAAAATAAATTAAATAGCTTTCATTTCAGATGTTTGGTTTACAAAATGTGCAAGCATGTTTTGCATTTTATGTTGTGTGTACTGGTGACAAAACAGTTAATTAAATTAGATGTTTAAAACAATAATGTATTTAAAATGTGAGTTCTGAATACTTGAAGATGATTTTGAAAATCATGAAGATTCTGTACTGCTAATGATTTAATTTAATTTTCTTGTTCATTTATGGGTCTATGAATCCTGTTTACATTGTAATATTAAGGTCACCTTGTAATAGTACAATATATTTTTTCTTTTCTCTTTTACAAAGTGGCTGAAAAATCGGAACCATGGCCTTTGCTGTTGTCTAGCATGAAGATCGATGCTACTGTTTTTATTGACCAACATTTACAGACAATCCTCTATATGTTGATGGAGGGAAATACTGACAACCAGGTGTGACGTCACTTTAACTTATGATCAATATTTCTGTAAAGGAAAATACAAAATTAAATTTTCCCATTCCCCTCTCTCTCTCTATCTCTCTAGGCTGTAAGAAATGCTATTGGGGAGCTGTCAGTCCTTTCTCCTGGGAAACTACTTCCTTGTGTAATGGACTGTGTGATCCAAAGGCTGTCTAATCCAGCACTGAAGCAGGTGACACCTCAGGAATATGCCATCATGAACACCCCAGAGGGAGAGCTGTATGACAAGAGTATCATTATGAGGTAAGAGATGGGAAACTCTTAAGTACAAAGCAGAGATCATTGCAGTTATCCTTTTCTGTATGTTCACTGATTTAAATATTTACTGTTTATAAATTTGCTACTTTTATTGTTTCTCTTGTGTACTTGGTGCATCTTCTTGTATGAACCCTACATGTCATTTTATGCTCATTCAGTGCCCAGCAAGAGAGCACCAAAAAGGGCAATATGAAAAGAGAGAATAAGGCATACTCCTTTAAAGAACAGATAATTGAGCTTGAGCTAAAAGAGGTAATTTTGAATGTTTTGGTATGATGAACATTTTATTTTTTATTTTTTTCTATTTATTTTATTAACTTTTACCTATTTTTCATTGCATCTGCTTTAGGAAATCAAAAAGAAAAAAGGAATTAAAGATGAGGTGCAGCTTACCAGCAAACAACGAGAGATTATGCAGAACCAGCTGGAGAAGGAGTCCTCTATTCGGAGGAAACTGCAAGAGGTGTTAAGGGACAATATTTGCATTTCATAATAAGAAAAGAAGGAGAGAAGCCTTTTAAATGCCTTTCTTTGCATATCCAAGCTTGTTGGGGTCAGGTTTGGCCATAGTGTGTTGTCACTGAAGCAGTGTGCATTAAGGGCCTTGGTATTTGCAGTGCTGGGGCTTGAGCCCTGACCTTCAGATGAACAACCCAGAACCTTAACTGCTTGAGCCTAGCCAGCTAATTTAGTTATATTCAGACATTATAGGAAATATTTCAAGATTTTTTTTCATATGTAGAATGAATAATGCATGTTTCAAAATGTATTGAAATGTAACTTTAGGTACATACCACTCTATCAATTTTATTGGGAACATCTGCACATTTAAGCAGTTATCAATAATCCAACCATGTGACAGCAATACATATAATCCATAAAATCATGTAGATACAGGATAGGAGCTTCAGTTCAAGAATGGGGTAAAATGTGATCTCTGACTTTGGCATGACTGTGGCATGGTTTTTGGTAGTAGATCAGCTGGTTTGAGTATTTTGGGAACCTCTGATTTCTTGGGATTTTTATACACAAGAGTCTGTGGATTTCAAATAATAGTGCAGTAAACAAAAACATTTTGTGAACAGATGGCCTGCAGGCTTAAACACATTATTGATTGAGGATATCAGAGGAGAATGACCAGACTTGTCTGAGCTGCCAGAAAGGATGTAGTAACTAGTGATGCGCGGGTCGGTATTTTCCAACCTGCGGGTCCCGCTTTTATGAAATTTTTTTATGCCCCGTGCATCACTAGCAGTAACTCAAATAAGCGCTCTTTACCACCAGCCATGAGCAGAAAAGCATCTCCGAACACACAATACATAAAACCTTGGGGATAAGGATGAGCCAAAAACAGGAATCTGAAGTTCTTGTGGGCAAAGGCTCACAGAGACTGGAAAGTTAAAGACTAGAAAGTGAGCTTGTGCCCTTTTTAGCTTCAGATTTTTTGTTCTTTTTCTAATTTGTCTTTGGCTCTTGTAGGCCATTCAATTTAAGGGTTGATGATTTGTGCATACTGATATGCTTTTCTGCTTACCACAGTTTAACTGTAGTAACATATCCCTTCTGGTTCAAACCAGATAATCTGGTAATTTTCCTCTGACATCTCTGATTAGAAAGGCATTTCCACCCACATATGTTTCACTCTCTTGATGTTTTTTGTTTTTTCACACCACTTTATATAAACTGAAGTTTTTGACCAATATCTGTATGCTAATCTGCTAATTAGATAACTGCATGAATATGCAGGTGTACAGGTATTCCTAACAAAGTGGATGTTGAGTGTAAATTATGCATTCTTGCCTAGTTTCTGAGCTCATTTCTCTCTTCTACAGTTGGATATGGAACTGCAATGCACAGTGGGTCTTTTGGAGGCCATTATGGCACATCACCCTCCTCAGATTTCTCAGCACATTCCTGGAGTCCTCCATGTGCTTCTGCCCCTACTGCACTCACCATTAGCTGCTCCTCATGTGTACCAAACCTTCCTCCATTTTGGCACGTGTGTCCTGCAAAAGCAGTTGCAATTTCTGGGTAAGAGCTACATTCTACTCTGTTTATTATCATGGCTTTGCTATTTTTGTTTTCTGTTTTTTTGAAGTTGTATTTTCCCTCTTTATGGCTGTTTTGTGACTGTCTAGCACTTCTTGTGGGTCATGTGACCTTGCGTCTTTTGAAACCGGAATGTGAACTGGATCCAGCATGGTCTCAGGAGGACCTAAACTTAGCTACACGTCGGACCATCCAACTGTTGCACACACACACAGTGCCACACAGAGAGGGCCAAACTGGTGAGCGAGTACATTCTAATTAGAAAAGTTTATTCTTTCCACTGAACTGCCTGACTTGTAGTGCTGCATCATACCAACATTCACTTACATGGGCCTTTGTGGATTTCTAGGCAACAAAACTGAGCTTATTAGTTTTACACAGTATAATATGGGCTATTTATATTGTATACTGAATGTTTTTTACAGTGTCCATGTAGCAAAAAGAATTTATTTGGAACACAGCCCAAATTGCTCAAAAGTTTGTGTATAGTGTTTACTACAAGGCAACTGTGACCACAAAAAATTTCTAAAGTTACTTTTTATTGCAGATGCACGCCCTCTGTCTGCACCTGGATTCTCTTTCTGTTTCCCACTGCTTCAGGCCATCCTCAGCAGAAATAGTGGGATATCTGAGGATACTGAGCTCATGCTGACACATGCCCTACAGATTATTCACACACACGCTCAGTTGCGCTCCAGCAATGATGCCAGTGATGTACTAATTGATGAGGTATTGACATTGACAAGAGTTGGCAGATCATTTTAAATGCTGCTGCAGTAGATTTATTTAAAAAAGGAGGAAGGATTACAATACTTTTTAAATAATTATATGGTAATGAATAAAACATTTCTTTGTTTTGATAACATTTTTGATTTTTTTTAAGGCTTCTCCAACCAAATAACAACACTTGTCTGTTATTGCAGTGCAGTATAATTTTTTTTAAAAATTACCTTATACAGCTGTTATAGTGTACATTTTTCTGTTATGCCTTTACTGATGTTGAATATAAATCTGATTATGAATATTTTTGGCTGATTTAACAGAATGGTCCAGAGCTAATCCCCCGTGTGAACATGCTGTTACTGCTCACCAAAGTGATTGGTACCTCTACACCACGACTGCAGGTATAAAATGGTGTTGGTGAGATATGGATATATGTGGTCGTATAGTCTCGGTAATTGACTATGTTAATGTGTTTTTAAATTTGAATGTGTGTAATAGGTGCTTGCATCAACCTGTCTCACAGCTCTTTGTGTGAGTGCTGGAGGGCAGGAGGGCTGTGCATTGGCTGAACAAGCTGAGATTGATGTGCTTCTAGAAGCCCTGCTGTCTCCCTGTTTTTCTGTTAGAGATGCGACCCTCAGGGTGTGTTTGCTCTATTATTTTCTTAATCATCAAACAAAAATATTCAGGCTTTATATTTAATTTACGTATACGTGTGTGTGTTTTTATATATATATATATATATATATATATATATATATATATATATATATATATATATATATATATATATATATATGGGTAGTTGACAAATGACCAAGAATAAGTACTTTTTTTGGAAAGCATAAGAACTAAGTACTAAGAAATTATATTAAATAACAAAATAAATACTTGAGACAGAATTGTTCACATTATTAAAACATTATTTTCTTAAAGTGATATTTATTTTACATGAAAGTACTAATTAGAATCATTTTCACCATGAATAGATGTCACACCAAAGGACAAAAAACTTAACAACTTCAGTGGTCTTAAAACATAGTTAAATATTTAAACAATTCTGAGAGAAATACTTACCATGTGCACTTCTCATGGCCTTCATAGGCGTCTTCAGTCACATGACCTTAAGTGGGGTCTTTCAATTAAATGTAGTTGTCCATGATATTGCCCAAATTAAAATTAGGTTTTTGCATAACACCAAAGGACATTTTTTTCTGTGACAAACTTTATGAAATTCCTACACTTTTAGAAATGTATGTATATGAAAAGTGATGGCCACTTAGTGAAATAGACACTTGCACAATTATGCCAGGAGTGTTCATTAAGATTTTTAAATATTATTTTCTTTATTTATAAAATGTAATATTTATGAAATAATGTTGTCTACGTCACACCATAGGACAATTTTGAGATTTGGCTCAAAGTTCTAAAAAAATAACAATAACAATAACTTGGGTATTAAAACAACAAATTCATATAAAACAAGAAAATGTTTAACCATTTACAGTATTCTAAATTATGAAAATGTGAAATAAATTATGTTTTATCTTCTGTGACAGTGAAAAAGCCATGTCACGTCAACTACCCATATATATATATATATATATATATATATATATATATATATATATATATATATATATATATATATATATATATATATATATATAATACACACACACACGCGCATAAATTAAATATAAAGTTGTGTGTGTGTTTGTGTGTGACTATTACTTGCAGGGCCTTTTGGAGTTGAAGCTGGCTTTGCCCACAGAGAGTGCAGAACCCAATGGGCTCAATGTGCTCAGGAGACTCTGGGTGGCCAAATTTGATGTGGAGGAGGAAGGCAGAATGCTAGCTAACAAGTGAGTCAAGAGCCTGTAATGTCATCTGTAATGTCACAAGTAATTGCAACTGGCAATGATCATGATCATTCTATTCAAGAAATTATTTGAATCCAAGCAACTGATATTGTGGTCCTGGTTATCTCATGGTTCAGTAAGTGATCTCAAGTAAGTGAACCAGTCAGTATCTGGTGTGACCACCATTTGCCTATAACATACACCTGCCCATACCATAACCCCACTGCCACCATGGGCCACTTGATCCACAATGCAAACCGCTCACCTACATGACACCATACACGCTGTCTGCTATCTGCCCTGTACAGTGAAAACCGGGATTCATCTGTGTAAAGAACACCTCTCCAAAGTGCCAGACGCTAGTAAATGTGAGTATTTGCCCAATCAGGTCGGTTACGACTATGAACTGCAGTCAGGTCGAGATCCTGATGAGGATGACGAGCATGAGATGAGCTTCCCTGAGACGGTTTTTGACATTCTGACAATTTATGCAGAAATTCTTTGGTTTTGCAAACTGATTGTTGCAGCAGCTGTCCAGGTGGCTGGTCTCAGATGATCTTGGAGGTGAAGATACTGAATGTAAAAGGCCTGGCTGTTGTGGTTACACGTGGTCTGCGGTTGTGAGGCCGGTTGGATGTATTGCCAAATTCTCAGAAACGCCTTTGGAGACGGTTTATGGTAGAGAAATGAACATTAAATTTATGTGCAACAGCTCTGGTGGACATTCTGCAGTCAGCATGCCAATTGCACACTCCATCAAAACTTGCAACATCTGTGGCATTGTGCTGTGTGAAAAAACTGCACATTTAAGAGTGGCCTTTTAGTTTTATAAAATGGAATTTATATAGGGAATTTATAGGAAGATTTTTTTTTATCATTAGCAGGTGAACTCAATTTATAAGTTCCCTGTTTCATGAATTTTTTTTTTATGGTATTTAAGAAATTAGCATCATCTAAGATTAGATTTTTGGCAGAACTGGCTTTTTTTTTTTTTGATATTCTATGGTTGTTCATATTGTAATGAATTATTTTTTTCTGTTCAGCCTACATACTATAGTGAAACGGGGCATTGTTAAAAGCATCAACATAAACCCTGGGGACTGAGTAATTCTAATGAGAAATCAACTATATTATTAGACTTATGATACTATGTTCTACTATAATAATCATAATTAGTAATAAATTATCCTCTAACGTCTAATAATTTGAAAGACTTCCTGGTTTTACCTTCTACAGTTTTTTTTAAACATTTGATTCAGAAACTTGTGTTTATTATTTTCAGTGTCCCAAGTACTCAGTAATGCAAGCTTCTTCTTTTTGTAATTCTTTTTTGTTTTCCCTCAATCGAATGCTACAATACAAAAACAATTCAAGCATCTTGATTTTACAGTTTAGCCAATTATATAGCGAACCCATGCTCTTAAGTTATCATCTGATGTTGTCATCAGTTTGATAGTAACTCTTTAGACATCTCATCTAGTTTAAATGAGATTTTGGTGGTGGTTCTCCCTCTGTTTTATTATATACATTTTTCTACTTCCCTAGGCTGTGGCAGACTTTGTGTCTGGAGTTGGTTCCTGAGATTTGTCCACTGTTAATTCAAGATGTGACACACCATGAAGAAACAGTGAGGGTGGCAGCAGCTGAGGCTTTATCCTGTGCCATGAGTCAATACCAGGAAGAATCAGCTTCGGTTCTGTCTCAGCTTACCGAGCTCTATCAGCAGAAACTTTATGTGAGTGTCTGTCATTCTCATCCCTGCCTGAACATTGTCCAGTCTCGGGTTTCATTCCAGGGAAATAATACATTTTATTTTGACGGTCTGTGCGACCATGGTTCAATTTGTGCATATGTCTGAGATCGTCTACTGCATATGAAGAATAGTTCTCAAGTTCACCTTTTCATCACATCCATATGTGGTGATGCAGCAAAATGGAAGCACACAGTTGTATAGGATGCTATGCAGTCCATGCTATGAAGCACACAATTGCATAGGATGATGTGCAACAAACTGAGATGCATTGGGTATTCTGACACCTTTCAATCAGCACCAGCATTAACTTAAAAAAATTGAGCTTCAGTAGCTTGTCTGTTGGATTGGACCAAGTAGGCCAGCCTTTTCTTCCCATGTGCATCAATGAACCTGTTCTTGGTTCACCGCTGTTTCTTCCTAGGGTTAGGAAGCTGCCAACCGGAAGCTCCCCCACAAGAGCTGCAGTTTTAGAGATGCTCTGACCCAGTTGTCTAGCCATCACAATTTGGCCCTTGTCAAACTTGCTCAAATCCTTATGCATGCCTTTGAACATTGTCAATGTATTTTGGGATGTTTTATCATGTTTGTTTAAGTTCAGGATATTGGATCATCCACAACAGGAACACTGTACATCTGATCAGTTAGAGAAAACATGTAACAATCATTCTGCACAGCCTGATTGGAAGTACCTTGAAAGCTCAACTAGTTTTAAGACGTGTGCGATTTTGTGAGATGATAGCTTTCCTTTGCAAGCATCAATAATAATAATAGTCTTAAATAGTAGAACAGTGTGTTGGTTTTATACAATCCGACGTATAAATAAGTAGTAGTATTTGAGAATAATTGTTTCTCAAACACCAACTATAATAATAGGTATGTGAGAACAATTGTGATACTTTATTGTGCAAACTCTACTAATTACATTACTAATAATAATGTTTTTTAAATATTTAACTAATTATTTGAAATTATCGATTGAATTTCAAGCATACATGTTGGTCTATTCTTAGAACATCATTCAATATATAAATTTCAGAGACCACCACCAGTCCTGGATGCTTTGGGACGAGTAATCTCAGAAGCACCTCCTGACCAGTGGGCTGCGAGGTAAAGCCCCTGTTCCTTGAGTAACACTATTTCCACATAAATACCATTTGTACTGAAGTGATTTGTTTCCTAACTACAGATGTGGGATAGCACTTGCTCTTAATAAGCTTTCTCCGTGGCTAATGGAGTATCAGGTGACTCCCATCTTTCAATTTTTCGTACCTGATGCTCTGAATGACCGGCACAGTGAGGTGCGACGCTGTATGCTGGATGCTGCACTGTCTGTCCTCAACACCCATGGCAAGGTATCTCACCACCCAAAATTAGAGTTATTGATTTAAGTAGAACATACATACTGTGTGTATGTAATTTTTAAAACTTACCTAAGATTGTATACCTGTGAAGTTGTAGGTTTTCTAAAATTCTCAATGTGGAAGTCTACGTGAATATACATGCTATACTATAAATGTACACGATTTATCGACTACACTGTAGCTAGTTTTCAAATTATTTGCAATAATAATTATGTTGTAAAAATGTTTGGTTTTGTATTACAGGATAATGTGAACTCACTGCTTCCAGTGTTTGAGGAGTTCCTGAAGAATGCTCCTCAAGATGCCAGCTACGACTCAGTGCGTCAGAGTGTGGTCATCCTCATGGGCTCACTGGCTAAACACCTGGACAAGAGTGACCCCAAAGTAAAGCCTATAGTCGCCAAGCTCATCACTGCTCTCTCAACACCCTCTCAACAGGTAAACAATGTCCTTTTTGTCCAATTACAGGTCTAAATCACAAGTAATTTAATTATTGGGGAAACGATGGAGTTAGTGCAGTAAATGAAGAATGCAGATTAGAGTACAAGAGTAAAAGAGCTTTCTTTTATGCTTCAGATGCATAGGTAGATGGATGGATGGGTGGGTGAGTGGGTCAGTGGCTTTTCTCCACATACAAAGAGGCTGTACTGGACATAACAATCTCAACCTCTGTTCCTCTATAGAAGACAATGGAGGAGGGTGGAAAACTGCCCTTTTAGGTAGTAAACAGCCTACTCAGCCTTTATCAATATCCCTGAACTAAGAGATGTTTGGATCCAAACAAACAGGAATTATGTGGACAGGCTGGCCCAAAAACTGAACAGTTGAAAACTAGAAAAAAAATCTGTCCAGCTTGGTTGAGTCTGTGCCCATTATTCTGAGCCTCAAATTATTGTTCTTGAGGATGTGGTAGGATCGGAAGGTCATGAGTTCGAATCCCAGGTCCACTAAGCTGCCACTTCTGGGCCCCTGAGCAAGGCCCTTAACCCTCAATTGCCCAGTAAGGGTGTCTGAGGTGGATGGGCTACAATGGCAGACCACCTCAGGTTCCACTCCTTTTCTGCCATTTATCATAGTTTGATATGTATTCTGAGATTCTTTTCAGCTAACCATGGCTGTAGAGTGCTAATTTAACCCTCTGGAGTCGATAAATGCGTATACACGTTTTGTGGCATAATCTCCTGTTAAGGCCGAAAAGAACTTTAAATTACACTTTCAGTTTCGATCGTACAGATAAGAGCAATACATCATTCGAATCTGTAAAGGGTCTACTTGTTTGTATACACACATAACAACAAACCACTGCTTTTGTAGAATAAAGAAAATAAACAGAGTGTGTTCTCTGCCGTCTCGGTCACCACTCTTCACAGTCACAAATAAAACAACCCGAATCTCAACGAATACTTGCCTCAAATACAAGATAAATATATGCATAGAAAGCTTGAAATGTCTATTTTCAAATAAACAAATTCAAGTCAAAAACAAATAATCTATTTTTAAGTAATCCGTAAGAAAGTAAGGCGTGGTCCGGTTTCTCCTGTTTCACCTAATTGTAGCTAATGTGTTCCTGCCTCCCTGTGAGCGCGCTGTTCATATGCAAGGGAACTGAGGTGAGTCAGGTAATCACGTACACGCTCCGAGACACAGGAATGACCCAGTACATGAAATACAGACCTGTGTGCTTGGAAATGCCTTGGAAATGCCAGGCATGTGATGTTCACTTGTGTGTTCAGCTGAAAAGGAACTGTTTCCTAGAGTGGCACAAAGATATATAACTGTTCAATTCTGGGTACTATGTGACAGAGTAGGGTAGTGGGCTTCTACAAACCTTATACCCTTTTTTATCCTGCACTCTTCCTGTTGACACGTTTTCTTTTGTTGCACAGTTTTGCCCTGATTGTGTCTTCTGTGTTATTACTAACTTCTAAAGTGATTTTGTGTGATAGTTAAATATTCTAAATAAACTACAAACAAAAAATAGACATTTATTTTGTCCTCACATTTCTTTCTTGTAACTCCTCTCTGTCACGCACCTGCCTGAAAGGCTCATTATGCAGGCCTTTGTCTTCTCAGGTGTGAATCACACTAATATTCGTGATAGTTGATGCCTACTCACATTTTACAGACAAAAAGTGTCTTATAAAATTTAAATCAATATATTGTTTTCTGTGAGCAAGTAAACAAGATGATTTTTACAGAATTTTGAAGCAAAAACTCTAGGCTACAAGATCCAGTTCTCAAAAATCCCGTGAACCAATGTTCTGTATGTGTTTTATGGCCTTATTCAAGTGAAATTTAAAATGTTTCATTTTTCAATAACCACGCATAAACATTGTTTTCTCAAAAACACAATCATGTTCATACATGCTGCTCGCATATTATTGTAGTCCAGTTTGTGCTGATTACAGTGATATTAGACTTTTAGCCATTTATATCTTCATAAGCAACTGAAAAAAGCACAAATGTCAGGATATGGCAAAACTTCTATTTTTAGGCCCTAAAAATACCCTTAGACCTCAGAGGGTTAAGTACTATAAACTTCCTCAAACCAATTTAGTAATTCTCTTCTGGTCTGTCTCATCAACAAGGGTTTTTTTTCCAAAGCATTTTCTGAACCAGCCCACCTGATACCAATAACCATGCTACCGTTAAAGACACAAAGATCATGTTTCCTGATTCTGATGTTTCTTCTGATCATTAATTGAAGCTCTTGACATGCATCTGCATTATTTTGACCATTGCCCTGCTACAATATGGTTAGCCTGTTAGATAATGGCATGAAAGTTATTTAGTGTTCACTTAAAGTAAATGGTTAGTGTATATTATATGATGTATATTTGCAAATTAACTTACAAACCACATTCAGTATTATTTTACTGGCAGGTCACAAAATTTTTAATTTGTCTCTAGATGAGTGGACAAAGTGTACTGAGTGGAAATGTTATGTGCTATATAATTTGGAAGAGTTGGTGCAATATTTTGTACAAAAAATAAAATTATCCAAAAAACTAGTTAGCAGAGATAAGAGTGTCACATCAGCATATGTTCCTCTCTTACAGGTCCAGGAGTCAGTGGCCAGTTGCTTGCCTCCTCTGGTGCCTGCTATAAAGGAGGATGCGGGTGACATGGTGCGCAAGCTGCTGCAGCTGCTGCTGGAGAGTGATAAGTATGCAGAGAGGAAAGGTGCTGCCTATGGTTTAGCTGGATTAGTAAAGGGCCTGGGAATCCTCTCGCTCAAACAGCAAGACATTATGACTACACTCACTGATGCCATTCAAGACAAAAAGAATGCCAGGTGCAGAGAGGGTGAGTGTTTTTTGTAGACTTTTTATGATTTTGTTGTTTTATATTGCTTTTAAGCCTATGGTCATTATGCAAAATAAAAAAATAAGTACAAATAAAATGTTTAAGAACTTTTCTGATGTCTGGATTTTTCCAGGTAAAAAGATATTTACTGGTAAATATGGTTGTGACAGTATGCTACATGGTTAGACAATCTGAAATGTAATTCCATACCAACATATAGATCATTTTTGCTGTTTTTTTGTTTTCACAAAAAAAAACAAGCAGTCTAAATTTTTCCTTTCACCCCTACTCCTCATCACTATGGTGAATGTAGCTTAATGTAATAATATTTAATATAAGAGTCAAAGTTGTGATTTCTCTCTATGTTCCAGGTGCCCTATTTGCTTTTGAAATGCTGTGCAACATGCTGGGAAAACTGTTTGAGCCATATGTGGTACATGTGCTGCCCCATCTTCTCCTCTGCTTCGGAGATGGGAACCAATATGTCAGAGAGGTAAACACAAACTTTTATCTTTTTCTTCTGGTCTTTGTCTCTGTCATTTCTCCAGTTTTTACCTGTTCATGTTATTTCCTTCTCTCTATCCTAGGCAGCAGATGACTGTGCCAAAGCTGTAATGCGCAATCTGAGTGCTCATGGGGTGAAGTTAGTTCTACCCTCTCTCCTTGTAGCCCTAGAGGAGGAGTCCTGGAGAACCAAAGCAGGTCAGCATTCACTTAAAACTTGCTCTTCTTTATGTTAATGGCAAACACACTAACAATGAGAGAAAAATTTCTGTTATCATGATTTCTGATGTCATTGTTAATATTAAGAATTCACATTTGTACTAGTGAAAATGTAATTCCGGATATCAAAAATAGACAAAAAAAAATTGCATTCCTCATATTAAGAATTTGCATTTAAAACTTCATTCTGTATATCAAAAATACATAAACCATGAATGACTAAAATATACAATAGATAGATTATAAACACCTAATAACATGTCTGAGGTGATAAACTTTTCCGAGCTGCAGTTTAAAACATTATTATTCTTTGGCATTTATCAAGTGTAAAAATGTATTTCAGTAGCACTTTTGTCAGGCACAAAGTCACAGGAGACAGCCGTGGAAGTGGCTGGCAAGCAAGCAAGATACAGACAAAGAGATAAACCGACTGCATCGGCTAGGTTAGCAAGACGGACTAAAGAGATCACATTGACATAGCTATTAACTATTATTTGTTGACATCAAATGTGAAGAGGACCGAACACATGCTTACCTCATTGCTGATCTCACAACTAAATGTTGTTGTTTTTTCTCTTTACGTGGCCATATGGATAGTTCTGCTACATATTGTCTTCTACACTGTAAACGTTTACACGTGTTTTGAAAGGGGGAGTTAGGACCTTGGGTAATTTGCGGGGCCCTACGCAACTTGCATAGTGTGCGTATAGGACTGATCGGCTCTGTCACCAACAACTTTTATGGGGAGGGTTAAGGTATTACAAGATACCATTTGAAGAACTTTGAGAGCTGAAATATCATGTAAACTGCTCATCAGCAGTGAGAGTCTGAAGGCCATATTGGAATTCACTAAGGCCCCATTCAAACTGCAGGTAAAAGTGGCCCAAATCCGATTTTTTTTGGGGTCAAGTGACCAAGTCAGACTTCTTCAGGAGTAGTATGAACACTCAAATCTGGCCCAGATCTGATTTTTTCAAATCAGATCTGGGCCACTTCCATATGTGGTCCTGAATCAGACCCAAATCTGATTTTTTCCAATGTGGCCGCAGTGTGAACAGCCAAAGCGGATTTGATGCGACTTTTACGTCAATCTACATCGACATTCGTCACAATTATGCGCCAGCAAAGACTTTTTTGCTTAACACACTCACGATGCCAGTCGCCGCGTTTCTGTCACGTTTTCGCCGCCGCAAAAAAAAAAAATTATTTTTTTTTTTTTGTTTTCGCCGGCGAAAACGTGACAAACGCGGCGACTGGCAAACGTGACTGTTAAGAGTGTTATATAAAGTGGTTACGTGATCCGCTCATAATGTTTGCATTGAATACATCACATTATAGCATTCCATATGTTTGCTTGCACCAGATGATACAAACCTTCCTCCATAACCTCGCCAACTTTTTAGCGCAACGGCATGCTGCGTGTGACGTCATTGTTATTGTTCGTTTGCGCATGCGGGTCAGTTCGAAACAGCAAACTGTTCATACTGGTATCTGAGATAGGCCACATTTTAAAAAGTAATGTGAACAGCCAAACAAAAAAATCAGATCTGTGCAAAATATTTGAATTGAGCATTAAGACTTGCAGTGTGAACGTGGCCTAAGAAATAGAGATGAGCCACAAAGGTTCTGAAACCTTAATTAACCTGTAACAAAATTGATGTAAATACTATATTTTTTAAATTTATTGTTATTGTTCAATGGCTGCAATGATAAGATTAGTGCATTATTGCAAGCAAGGGTTGTGCAGCATATCTAAAATTTAGATGTAATTCTCACATATGAAAAAGAAAAAAGTATAAACACCTGTTGCTTTTTTCCAGCTCCCATATCATTTTGTTTCTGTTCTCTACAGGCTCTGTGGAGTTGCTTGGTGCCATGGCATTTTGTGCCCCTAAACAGCTGTCATCATGTCTACCAAGTATTGTGCCCAAGCTAACTGAGGTTCTCACTGACTCGCATGTTAAAGTGCAGAAAGCTGGGCAGCAGGCACTGCGGCAGATTGGCTCAGTCATCCGCAACCCTGAAATCCAGGGTAAGAATTGGATAAACAGGATCATTTATCTAGCTGTGGTAGAGTTGTCCATGATGGTTTCTGCTCTTCCTTTCTAACCTGTATTTCCATTTCATCATATTTTCTGTGATGTTTTGCTTTAGCAGATGATGTCACTCACTCCATTACTTATTTTCCCACTTTTCCCACTTCTGTTTTATAAAAATGCACTTTTTCCTTATTCATGTAAATGCATAAAGGTGAAAAACAGGAAATAACGCTAAGGCAAGTGGACTTGTGCAAGAAGCTTCATATTTTGATCTAATTGGCAAATGCACTTTTTGTTAATTTATTTCACTTGGTTATTAGCCATCACTCCCATTCTGCTGGATGCGCTTACGGACCCGTCACACAAGACACATCACTGTCTGCATACACTGCTTGAGACCAAATTTGTACACTTTATTGATGCACCTTCGTTGGCTCTCATCATGCCCATTGTCCAGAGGGCTTTCCAGGACCGGTCCACAGACACACGCAAAATGGCTGCACAGATAATCGGAAACATGTACTCCCTCACTGACCAAAAGGTGGGCACATGGATTCTGATAAAATTGCATTTACTATGTGGTGTTCAGTTCTTTCCTATTATTGATTTATTAGGCATATCCCATTTTTTTTTATTACATTATTGTTACATCACCTATTTAATTACTGCTACTAATGTGTCTTGCATTTGGAACAGGATCTCTCGCCCTACCTGCCTAGTGTGATACCGGGACTCAAAACATCCCTACTGGATCCTGTACCAGAGGTTATCCATAATATATCAATTAATCTAGACTCCATATGCATTCTGTTTAACATGTATATATTAAGATTTTATATTGTATTATTTAAAAAATCCTATACAAATATTCCGATTGAAATCACTAGACAACACTTGTATCTCTAGGTTCAAGGTACTTTGTCAATGCCACCATATGTGCAGACATACAGAGGAATAGAAATACTCCCCCTCCCCCCCCCTCTTTCCCTTTAAGCGATCAGCAGCGATGCTGATGGCTCTGCTAGTGAGGCGGGTGTGAAAGATGTCCTTAAGGAAGGGCAGAGAGACACCGATTTTCTTGCTGGCTGCATTCACTATTCGTTGCAGAGTCTTTCGATAGGAGGCAGTGCAGCCCCTGTACCACACAGTGATGCAGTTAATGAGGATGCTCTCAATGGTGCATGGTAGAAGGAGCACATGATGGGAGGTGGGACTCTTTCCTTCCTCAGTTTGCGGAGGAAGTAGAAGCGTGACTGAGCTTTTTTGGCCAGCTATATGGTGTTTGTCACCCAGAAGAGGTCCTCAGAGATCAGCATCCCTTGGAACTTGGTGCTGCTCACTCTCTCCACTGCTGCACCGTTGATGGATAGTGTTGAGTGCTGTGGAGGTCCTCTTCTGAAGTCAATGACTTTTTTCTTTGGTCTTCCCAATTTTGAGGAAGAGGTTGTTGTCATTGCACCACTGGACCAGTCGGCTCACCTCGCTCCCGTAGATGGCCTCATTGTTGTTGGAGTCTACACTTTGCAGTGTCATCTGCAAACTTGACGATGTGGTTGGTACTGTAGCTGGGTACACAGTCATGGGTTAGCAGGGTGAAGAGAAGTGGGCTGAGCACCCTTGTGGTGCCCATGTGCTTAGCGTGGCGATCTTAGATGTTTTTCTGCCTACCCGTACTTTCCGTGGTCTCTCTCTTAAAAAGTCCAGTACCAAGTTACAGTGAAGGGAGTTGAGTCCCAGGTGTCTCAGTTTGTTTATTAGCTGCTGGGGGATGGTCATGTTAAATGCTGAACTAAGATCCAAGACCAATTAGGAGTCTTTGGTGTCCAGGCATGTAAGAGCTGGATGGAGGGTGGCTGAGATGTCATCCCCAATGGATCTGTTTGTTCTGTATGCAACCTGGAACGAGTCGTGGGCGGGAGTAAAAATGAATTTTATGTGCTGTATGACCAGTCACTTGAAGCACTTCATAATGATCAGGGTCCGTGCAACTTGCCGGTAGTCCTTGTGGCTGGATGGGTGTGGCTTTTTTGGGATGGGAAATATTGTGGTGAGAGGAGGGCCGCTTTGTTTGTACACATCACCATCTGAAACCCATTTATATATACATATAGGAATACAAGTGTTGCCTAGTAATTTCAATCGTAATATTTGTATAAGTAATTAAACACCTTTAAGACTTATCTTTTCTGCCCTGGAAGGTGCGGACAGTGTCTGCAAAAGCTCTTGGCGCTATGGTCAAAGGCATGGGTGAGTCGTGCTTTGATGATCTGCTGCCTTGGCTGATGGAGACTCTAGCATCTGAACAGAGCTCTGTGGATCGCTCCGGAGCAGCACAGGGTGAGAACAGCAAACCTGGGATCAACATAAGAGGAAAGATCTTTGAACAAAATATGGTCACTGAATTAAAAAAAACTTTGTATGGTTCCCCTTTTTGTGTTATTGATTTAATTATCTTTGGTGAGTTATTGTAAACCATATTGCTCCTGTTTGCTGCATTTCTTTTTTCACCTTGATGCTGAATAAATAGGTGTTTCTGGCCACAGTTGGTGATAAAAAGTACCCGATCTTCTAGAAATAGCTCATTTTGAATCCAGTCTATATAATAACATAGTCATGGAAAACAGTTTTGACAGTGATTTATAAATTTTGTGTTTTGCAAAGTTTGCTGCTTCAGTATTTTTGTTATTTTTCGACATGTTTTTATGGTACACAGTGATACGCATTTCATAAGGTTTAAAGGCTTTTATTGGCAAAAATATTTAAGATATGCAAATAGTCAATATTTACAGTGTTGACTCTTCTTCATAACATTTACAATTTGCTCTGGCATACTGGATATTAGATTCTGTGCAAAATCCTGATTAATGGCGCTCCATTCTTGCCTTATTGGTGCAAGTTGGAGTTGGTCACAATTTGTGGGCTTTTCACACTCACCTTTTGAGGATTGACCACAGGTTCTCTATGATCAACATAATGATCTTTGAGCCATTTCGTTATCACACTTGTCTTGTGATATGATACTCCATCATGCTGGAAAATGCACGGATCATCACTCAATTGCTCCTGGATTGTTGGGAGAGGTTGCTCTTGCAGAATGTTTTGATACCATTCTTTATTCATGGCAGAGTTTTTGGGCAGAAATATGAGCGATCCCACTGCCTTGGTTAAAAAGCAACCCTCCCATATTCATGGTCTCAGGATGCTTCACTGTTGGAATGACACGGAACTCATGATAGCGTTCACACTTTCTTCTCTCATCTCGCTGTGCGTGCAGATGCATTCTCACCCACCTGCGCACACCCATTTCTGAGCAATCTCTGCACTGGAGGAGACAGTCCTTGCTGGACACCTTGGGACATTCTTGCCCCTTCTTCAATTCCTTGAAGTTTTTGATGGTCCAGTATATGGTTCTTTCAGGTGCATTATTCTTTTTGGCAATTTCCTTGCATTTGAGGCCATTTTGAAATGATAGCTGTCAAGTCGTTGGAGGTAACCATTGCTAACAAGAACACAATCATTGGAAGCATTCTTCTGTCCTTTTATAGTAATCAATCTGCTCTTAAAATCAAATCAGTATGATTTCACCTGACTCAATAAAATTGCATTCCTTGGTGCATTATTAGTCATATTCTTATTGTGTTGTAAAGCAACCTTGAGTGTAGTAAAGAAGCTGATAAGTTTCCTCTCTTCTAGGTCTTGCAGAGGTGATGGCTGGGTTAGGTGTTGAGAAGCTGGACAAACTGATGCCTGATGTTGTCCAAACAGCAAGCAAAGTGGACATTGCTTCTCATGTGCGCGATGGCTACATCATGATGTTCATCTACCTTCCACTGACCTTTGGTGAAAGGTTCACTCCTTATGTAGGACCAATTATTCCCTGTATCCTCAAGGTATAGAGCTTTATTGTCCAGTCTATTTCTTTTCCAAGCTTGTGCTTTCCAAAGAAAATGTCTGCATTCTTAGATTTTTCCTTTGTATTTTGTTCCACTTTATAGTATATTTCTTTCTATAGTAACCCATTTCTTTAATATATATATATATATATATATATATATATATATATATATATATATATATATATATATATATATATATAAATAAAAAGACATTATTTCCTTTATAATACTGAACATATCTGGTCAGTTAGCCAAATTCTATTTATAAAATACACAAGAGCTTCTCAGGAAACTGTAACTCCACTGATGCATTAGGAACATATTGTGTGTTACAGTATAAAAAATGTGAGTATACATCTGAACAAAATCATTTAAATGTTGATTCAAAATTGTACCAACTTTTAGCAATTGCATTATTTCTAAGTTGATAGTTCAACAATCAAAAACAAATACTTTGGAAAGACTATAATGAAAATATATGCAGCAAAAGTGGAAAAACATGTTGGATCACACCCTCACAAGGCACAAGATTTAGAAAATCACTGAAACAAAAATTGAGAATTTAGTTAGAATAATTGCATGAAATTGGTTATAAAATTACTTGTGAACACCAGAAACCTTTGGACCTATGGCTATCTGTCTTCATGTCAACATCATGGCTCCACATGAAATGGAATGGCCAGAGGTATTGCAAAATCTGATTTGAGACTTTACAAATGCCCCTTTTCCACCGAGGCAGTTCGAGTGCTGGTTTAGAACCAGTTCTTTCTGTTTCGACCGCCAAAGCACCGGCTCCGAACCAGGAAAAGTGGTTCTTAAGTAGCACCAAAACGTTGCTGGTCTAGACTTAAGAACTGCTTGCGTCAGGAGCTGGGGGCGAGGCTACTGTTAGCGCATTTGATAATGTACCTTAAGTATACTAATGTTTAATACACTTTTACTTTACTACTACTATCATGTGTGCTGATACATTATCAGCACACATGATAGTAGTTAGCTACATGCTAAGGCAAAAATTTTTTCTGTGTTAACGATAAAATAACGTTATGTACTTTATCGATTACAACCTCCGTTTATACAGATTACATGGAGCTGCACGTACACATTTTATTCGCCGCGTTTGGATGCCAATGTAGGTTCGCAAAGCCATGAGCATTAACAGTAAAGCAACATCCGCCATTGTTGTTGTGTTTGTGTTTGCCGCTGCTACTCAAACGTTGCTGGGACACTTGACACGTATACAGTGACGTCACACTCGGCCCTGTGATGGCTCTCTAGCCGGTGGAAAGGCAAACCGGTTCTAAGAAGGTTCGCCAGTGGAACCAACTTTGAACCAGCACTAGTGCTTGCTCTGAACCAGCACCCGCTTCTTTCCGGTCTAAAAGAGGCAAAAGATAGAAAATCATACAGGGAATTCTGTTAGTCAATTCCGCAGTAATCAGAATGTATAGAACAGATCATAGTACCACTGAATTGAGTTGCAGTAGATGTCCTCCTAAATAACACCATGGATGTGTTACTCACTCTAACTCTGGAAAAACAGAAGGGGAAGTGCTTCAGATTTAGCACGGGGTTATCACTGCGCATTAACACTTCTGTGACACTCTATCGATATTATCTAAGAAAAAGAAAAATCTCTTGCTTAAACTTATTTTGGCACAAAAACACACACACACACACAAAATAAATAAATAAAAAATAAGCCTGGTGTTTTGGGAGCACATTCACTGGTCAGAGGAGACCAGGCTAATTAGATTGGGCCTAACATGTTTAGCTTGAATTTGCCCAGGACTACCACAGTCAACACCTAGTCTTGACAGTGAAAGTCAAAATGAAGTGAAACGGACAGTGGGAATGTAATGAAATGGGCTGCATGAGTGCAAACGATGTTGGGCGGATGACATTTAAAGTTGGCGCCATGAATGCCTGAGGATATACTAAATATACTGGACAACAATATTGCTCCCAGTCTCCAGCAACTTAGAAAATTAGCAGAAGAGGAATATTCCAGAATGATGAAGCATGCTGCCAAAATCATGCAATTTCTAAAGAAGATAAAATAAGAACTATAACCCAGCTGAATCCCATAAAACACCTTTCTATTACATGAAAGTTTGAAAATCTATCCAAACATTTGTGAAACAATTGTATTTTCCATGCCTGTCATCAAAAATGAAATGTGCAATAATTTTACAGTAAATATAAACTGTTGGTTTTTATTATTATAAGAACAAATATCCTGCTCTTCAACCTGGAAGTAAAACTGTAAAGTCATACATTCTTGAATCTTTTGGCATTTAATGAGTGCACAGGGTCTACTCACTTCTGTTATTTATGCAAACATTGTGAGATACAAAAAGTTTTTAAGGGTTAACAAGCTTTTAGACATACTTTATTCTCTCTCTCTCTGTCTGTCTCTGATTTTGTCAGGCTCTGGCTGATGAGAATGAGTATGTAAGAGACACAGCACTGAGAGCAGGTCAGCGCATCATCAGTATGTATGCAGAGACAGCCATTGCCCTTCTGCTGCCTGAGCTTGAACAAGGCTTGTTTGATGACCTCTGGAGGATCAGGTAGAGGACTGTTTCATTAACATTAAAAAGTGGTGTTTTTTTTTTTTTTTTTGGGGGGGGGGGGGGGGGGGGTGATTATTTAATGAATATGTAAATATAATGATTATATAAGACCAATTTTATTTTGTCTTGAACTCATTGTAGGACCTCAATCTTTTTGTCAAGTGGGTTTTTGTCATTCCTCAAATTATATTTTTCCAGGACCGTAGTGCAACGCAACAGTATGCAAGACTACATAAATTGCAAATACACAGTGTGAGATGAGTGCAAGAAAATAAATGCACAGGGCAATAAATATGCTTTTCAGTACACTGTGTTGTAAACTACTGATACAGATTTCCCAACTCTTCAATGTCTGATGTAAGGGAGCATTTTCCAGTATATTAATATTCAGATGGTCAATGAGCGGGGGACAAAAATGTTACAGTATACTGAATCCAAACAATACAGGTGCTGATACCATAAACTTGCAGCTAATGTGGCTGTCTGATGCAGCACATCCTAACAGCAGAATTATGAGTCACAACAGGGAAAGCTAAACAATTATTTTGTTACCTTCTAAGAAATTTTGAATTTTGAATCTTTATCTTTGGCAGCATCATCCAGAGTGCAAATATCAATATCAGTTATGATAATGACAGAAACTATTATGCCGGAGAGGTCTTTGGCTATAGTAAAGATACAGTTGAGGCCAAAATTATTAGCCCCCTTATGAAATTAGACAAAACTCTTGATTTCTCCATGGAAATGACCATTAACAAGAAGTGTTTTATAGTGTATTTGTTTCCAAAATAACAGACAAAATGTCCACTAAGTTTGATTAGCATATTTAGTTGAAATAGTGAGTTGAAACAAGAAAGAGCAAAAATGAAACGTCCAAAATTATTAGCCCCCTGGTCGTCAATAGTGTACCCTTTCTGAGCCACAACTGACAAAAACCTCTTAGAGTAGTTCTTTACTAGGTTGGCACAGGTCTCCTGAGTGATTTTAGCCCATTCTTTCATTGCAAATTGCTCCAGCTGGTCCAAATTGCGTGGTTTCCGAGCATGGACATTCACTTTGAGCACTCGCCAGATTCTCAATAGGATTGAGGTCTGGGCTCTGTGCAGACCACTCCAGGACCCTTGGTTTTGGTATCCTTCAGGAACTGTTGGACCAATTACGATGTATGCTTTGGATCATTGTCTTATTGAAAGCCCCAGCGATGACCTAAGGTTAGACTACGAGCAGATTTCTGCATATTATCCCTCAAAATGTCAACATAATTTTCATTTTTGATGATGCCATGCACCCGAACAAGGCTCCCTGTGCCTGAAGCTGCAAAACAGCCCCACAGCATGATGCTCTCACCACCATGTTTAACTGTGGGAACTGTGTTCTTAGGGTTGAAGGGCCTCACCCTTTCTTTGCCAAACATAAGCAACATCCATGTGCCCAAACAGTTCCAGTTTAGTCTCATCAGACCAAAGCACGGACTCCCAAAACTCATCTTTACCTTTCATATGTTCACGGGCAAACTTCAGTCTGGCTGTGATGTGCCGCTTTTTTGAGTAAAGGGGTTCTTCTGGGACGATGGCCCTGAAGCCCACCACGATGAAGAGCCCTCACAACTGTATTCCTTGAAACATCAACTCCAGAAGAGGCCAGGTCATCTTGGCAGATGTCTGGGCATCTTGCTGACATCTCTGACTATTTTCCTCTCCAGAGTTCTTGAAATCTTGTGCTTACGACCACACCCAGGTTTGTTTCTTACAGAATTTGTCTCCTTGTACTTGGCAATGATGCAACGCACAGCGGTTTTAGACACTGTGAAACACTTGGAAATGGCAGTATACCCTTCCCCATTATCATGAGCCTCCATTATCTTCTTTCTGAGCTCAAGACTGATTTCCGGTGTCTTCCTCTGTTTGGCATGGTGAGTAAAAGTAGTCTCGCCCAATAATGTGATCAAGTGCCCTGCTCCTTGGAGTCCTTTTGTGCTGATTGAATGCCCAGGTGTTGTTAGGAAGCCAATTGACTGCAGAGGTGTATTTTGAAAGCTTAATTAAGGTGTGTTTTGAAAGCGAAAATTCACATGGGGTTAATATTTTTGACCACCCCATTTTCACTATATTTGATATAAAGCAAGCCTAAAAATGTATTTTATATTCTAAAATGTACCAAAAGCTACTAAATAGCACTGGTGAATGTTTGATTACATCAAGTTTTATCAATGCTGCAAACATTGGAATGATCTTTAGGAAAATGTTCCAAAATTCCTGGGGGGCTAACTGTATAACACATGCATATATGCCAAATATATAAAATATCTCTGCTCTTAGGTTTAGTTCAGTGCAGTTGCTAGGAGATCTGCTCTTCCACATTTCTGGGGTTTCAGGGAAGATGACAACAGAGACCGCTTCAGAGGATGACAACTTCGGGACAGCACAGTCCAACAAGGTATATACATTGTGCCAGATGAGTAAATATTCTTTAAAGAAAGGTAAACATTTGTCTGTATTTACTCTATTAGCAATTAAGGTTCACTTCAAACCTTATTTTCGAGTTATTTTCCAATGATTTTGTAGAGAATTTAATATTTCAAAATATATCATGCATTTACTTATTAATGTTGCTCAACAGTTACAAATTAATATTCCTATCAATGTGGGTATAGCTGGTGAATTTGTTTCCCGAGTTAAGTCACTTACACTATAGTACCTAGACATTATAGCACCTATACTAGATTAGGCAAGGCAACTGAAACAATACAGTGTTGGAGGCTTCACACCAATATGTATGAGGCGTGTTGGAAAATCTTTTCAGATTTCATGTTCATGAGAGAAGAGCACAGTGTAAAGGATAAATTAACAGAGCAGTAGCACAGCTGTACATAAAATATTACAGTATACACAGCACAAAGGAAGACAGAATACAAACGATGAAAAATGGCAAGTCTTTGGTGTATTGAGAGCCATGGTGTTGAGGGTAATGTTGGCATACCACCACGAAGGACCAACCACATCCTTTTGATAGATTGGTTCTTCACTGCCAAGGACTACAGAACCATTCTCGAGGACCATGTTGGACCCATGGTACTGTATTGGCTGTAAAAGGGGGTCCTACACCATGCTGTTAAACTATTGTGGTTGAAAACCAAGTTTTTCTCCTTCGTTCTCCAACTTGTATAAGTCAGTCCCTCTCTTTTTGCTCTTTTCAAATTAAAACGATGTTGTTGGAAAGCAGGTTGTTGTATTACAGAGAAACAACTTATTTTCCAAAGACAGTCCTCTTATATGAAAGCTTAAAGAAACTGCTTTAACTCATTAACTATTAAAAAGCACTGACTTTAGAGTTGAAATGTTGTGGTCTGTTTTTCATCAATAATGCCTTAAGTGTTTAGTAAAATGTTTGTATTACCTAGGCCATTATTGGTGCACTGGGAGTTGAGCGAAGAAACCGTGTGCTCTCTGGCCTCTATATGGGCCGCTCAGACACGCAGCTTGTGGTGAGACAGGCCTCCTTGCATGTCTGGAAGATTGTAGTATCTAACACTCCGCGTACACTTCGAGAAATCCTGCCTACACTCTTTTCCCTGCTGCTGGGCTTCTTGGCTTCTACCTGCCCTGACAAGAGAACGGTATACACACAAAATTAATTTTTTAATTTTTTAATTTTAAGGTCTTAAATTGTATACAGTGATGGTAATTGATTGCTTAATTGAATTGTTTAAAAAAAAAAAAGGTCAAATTATATTTTGTTCATTTTAAAATATCTAAATTTTAATGAAAGTTCTATAGTCCGTAGTCACCAGTGTTTTCTCTAGATTCTGTAAATACACACAAATCTAACTAGAAATCATCTGTATATATTACACACACTACTGCTGCTATATATTGTACAAAAGCATAATATTGCACAATATGGCACTCCCACACTATGTACATAACTGATCGTTCATATTCTATATTCATATTTAATACTCATTCTGTCTATATTGTATCGCATCGTCTGCATTGTCTTGTATAGTTTAGCGTTATTTATGACTTTTGAGAGTCACAAACAGCTGTAACCAAATTCCTTGTCTGTGCCAAGTGTGTTGACCAATAAATTGGATTCTGAGAAATTACTTGCTTGTCCTTGTTGACATACTTCAAAAATGCACTTTGTCCTTTGCCAGATTGCAGCTCGTACTCTAGGGGATTTGGTGAGGAAACTTGGGGAAAAGATCCTTCCGGAAATCATCCCTATTCTCGAGGAGGGGTTGCGCTCTGAGAAGAGTGACGAGAGGCAGGGTGTGTGCATCGGCCTCAGCGAAATTATGAAATCCACCAGCAAAGATGCTGTATGTTGCTTATCCCTGCCATTCTGATGTTTAAGATTTAGTGTGTTTATTTTAAGTGTTTAGCTATATTTCATTTATGTTTGTGTATCCAACAGGTGCTGGTGTTCTCTGAATCCCTAGTGCCTACAGTGCGTAAAGCTCTGTGTGACCCGTTAGAGGACGTGCGTGAGGCTGCAGCTAAAACCTTTGAACAGCTACACGTCACAATTGGCCACCAAGCACTGGATGACATCCTCCCTGCTCTGCTTAAACAGCTTGTGAGAACAAAACTCAGCTTTTTATGTCTATTTTGAACCCATCTTTTATATTCCTTTTCTTTATATTTCTGTTGCCACTTATTTGTCTATGGTTGAAAACACAATTGAGCTTTCAGTTTGATTCATGTTTAATCAATTGAAAGACTGCATCAACAAACACTATCAGTGTATGAACTCTTTTGAGCCACTGAAAATCAGATATAAAATTAAAGCTGAAAAACATGTTTGCTATTACGTTTTAAATTCTCCCTTAATAAAGTAGGTATCCTAATTTACTTAACAAGGAAAATATATTGACTGCATCTTAGTACTAAAGTCTGGAACATTCTTTTATACTTACATATCAGAATAGATAATAAAACAAAAAACTGTTTGGCAGAATGTGAAATCCTGATTCTGCCACAGACTCCCAGCCATAGATGGCTAAGATAATAAAAACTAGCCTTGTTCTTTAAGTGAGACACACTCAAAGAACACAAGACAATTATCACTCATTTATGTGAGTGTGTTCAGGTGTCCAGTGACATAGCATGAGTAACATTTTGATAAAGATGGAGGAAGGACATGGAAGCAACAATTTGACCCGCCATGGTTAGTAGATTTAGTGATTGATCATTTGCAAATTCCCACTCACCAGCTAGCTTTTCCCAAATTGATGTATAATGTAAAGATTTTTTTTTTTTGTAAAGATGTAATTAGGCACTGTTAGAGATTTTCCCCTTATATTTTTCAGTGCTTGATTAGAATGTCCATCCTGTTAAGAAATATTAAATCATGTTGCTTCATTTGCAGGAGGATTCAGATACTGCTGAGTTTGCTTTGGATGGGCTGAAGCAAGTTATGGCTGTGAAGAGTCGATCAGTGCTGCCTTACCTGGTGCCCAAGGTTGACGTTCCTTCCATTATCTTGTCCCTTTATTACTCATTCATTAACACCGTCTGTCATAAAACCTGACTGATTTCTCTATCATTCACAACAAAAAAATAATAATGTGGTTTATCCTTCCTGCTTAGCTTTAGGTCCTTGATTCAGTTTTTTTTCTTATCTCACTTTTTCCTTGTTTGTAGCTGACTGCTGCCCCAGTGAATACACGTGTGCTGGCCTTCCTGTCTGCTGTGACAGGTGATGCTCTGACACGTCACCTAGGTGTAATTCTGCCTGCTTTGCTCTCATCCCTCAAAGGAAAGCTAGGCACTGAGGAGGGATCTCAGGTACCTTCACTACATTAAAATCTTCACTGCTCTGCAAGGCAATCAAGTCATTTTACTTTATTGTACTGCTACAATTTTAGTTGGAATGAAAACCATGACACATTTCTCTTACTTGTTTTGTTCTTAACAATTAGGTCTAGATTATATAAAGCTGCATAATTTATACATAATTTTGTAATATATAAGAATTGTTGATCTATTCACTCCTGTACAGGAATTAAGCAACTGCCAGACTGTGATTTTGTCCGTAGAAGATGAAGTGGGTCAGCGGATCATCATTGAGGACCTACTGGAGGCAACACGTGGTGTAGATGCTGGTCTTAGGCAAGCATCTGTTACCATATTAAATTCCTACTTTTCCCGAACCAGACTTGACTACAGTACTCACACCCGCACACTGCTTTCTGGCCTTGTGCGCCTGCTCAATGACCCCAACCCTGAGGTGCTCCATCAGAGCTGGGACACCATCAACTCCATCACCAAGGTGTGAAAGATAAAGCCAGTTCTTCCTTCATCATTTCTTATTTATAATAACTAGTTGCTGTGTCCTTGCTCAGAAATTTCCTGTCTCCTGCTTAAAGATGGCTGGAAAGAATTTATTTTTACCTGATGTATATATGTAAACACACACACTTGTATGCAGAAGCTGGATGCTGGGAGTCAGCTGGCCCTGATCGATGAGTTGCACAGAGATATCCGTTCAGCGGCAGCAGAGGTCAAGGGTGAACATCTGCCTGGCTTCTGTCTGCCCAAAAAGGTACAGACAATATTACTTATGTTTTGGGTCATATTTTAAGTTTTAACTATTGGAGTCTCACTATTTTCTTTTCTGCCTCAGGGAGTGACATGTATTCTACCTGTTCTGAGAGAGGGAGTGCTGACGGGAAGTCCAGACCAGAAGGAAGAAGCAGCACGTGCGTTGGGTGCTGTCATCAAGCTTACCTCTGCTGAGGCTCTGCGGCCCTCTGTAGTCAATATCACTGGGCCACTCATTCGTATACTTGGAGATCGTTTTGCCTGGACTGTGAAGACAGCTCTGCTTGAGACACTGACTCTTCTGCTTCGCAAGGTTCTGCTTTGCCATGTATTTATGCTGCAGTTCCATGGACCTGCAGTAAATTGAGGAATTTATCTGAAAATTGAATTAGATATTGTGTAGTATAAATATTGTTCAAATCACTATATAAATTAAATTATTTCATATGTTGCTCTCTCTAGGTGGGTTTAGCACTGAAGCCGTTCCTTCCACAGCTCCAGACCACATTTCTGAAGGCCCTACAAGACACGAGCAGGCCTGTGAGGCTAAGGGCAGCTGAGGCTCTAGGACAACTTGTTTCTATACACACAAAAGTGGATCCACTATTTACAGAGCAGCTCTCAGCCATTCGTAATGCTGAGGACTCGGGCATCAGGTGCACTGCAGTCTACTTATAACTTTGTTTAGCAAGGAAATTGGTTACACTGATACAGTATTTTACTAAAATACTCAAATTCCATGATTCAAACTTTTAAAATGGGAAGATTTAGCTTAATAATTAAAAATTCATAGAGCTGCATGTTTGGATTAAAAATGTTGCTTGTGTTAGAAGCTATTCCCTTCCTAAAGATCTGGTATGTGATGCAGGGAGACCATGCTGCAAGCCCTTAGATTTGTCATTCAAGGTGCTGGAGCAAAAGTTGACCCTGCCATCAAGAAGACTATGACCACCATGTTGCTAGGCATGCTAGATCATGATGAGGTATGGCAATCTTCTGTAACCTTTAGTCTGTGTATTATCACTGATTTTACTACTTTAAGTTGATTTAAAAATAGTAGATAACAATGTTATCCAAGTAAATAACCAGCCTAGTTTGCCCGACCTGGGAATATGAAGATGAATCTTCAAAAAAGATTTTCAGCACAATTCGGCATTGATTATCCTTGGCTATACAGTTCACTTCAAAGGTAGCAGAGTATTTAATGTGGTAACTGCATGATTTCTTTTTTATTTATCTTTTGTTTCAAAATGTGTGGTGATAAATGTTAATATTGATTATAGCAAAATTGTACAGACCAAGCACAATGTTATTTTTTAAAGCAAATTTTAGTAGGAATAAGATGGATGGAAAAAGTACAATTACAATTTAAAATTATATAATAATCCTGGCATGCATAATAATACTGTCAGCAACAACAGTGGGTCACTAGCTACATAGAGAGGTAATAGTATAGTAGTATTGCAATAAATAAATCTATCATCACAAAGGCAAATGCATATTTGACATTTCAGTGTAAAACCCAGTGTACTGATCTTGAAGGATTTTTGTGAACTATTTAATATTAATTGTATTATCTTTGTGGTGACAAACCACTTAACATTTTTAAACTTTAGTTTCAGTATTAAAGGTTCTTGTGTGTGTCTAGGATGCCACTCGGATGGCTTCTGCTGGGTGTGTTGGTGTGTTATGTGCTTTCCTGTCTGACGAAGACCTTAGAACTGTTCTAGAACAGCATGTCATTGGTAAGAGCCAACAAACAGAGACACATTGGGTGTCTATGCTCGTGTATAAGGCAAACAGTTAAGATAGTGAAGCGTTTATATGTTAATGATATGATTGCAATGATAATGTTAAGAAAAAAAATACTGTATTCAGTAACTGTTTAGTTTAGTTTTTCTTCATGAGCCACACTTCTCTGTTTTCCTACTCACTACTATCCCCTAAAATACAAATTATTTTCCTTTTTTGGCACCTTGTTCCTTTATGAATTGAATTGAAATCTCGTATGCAAAATATACTGTTATATAAGCTGGCAGTTTTGAAATTGTCATTTAAATTTTTTTTCTTTAGTACTTTCCATTTTTACCCAAGGCCTCCCAGAAATAAAGAAAAGACCCACAGTTTACTTGATCCATTAAAGAAAGCACTATATTATATTGCATTAGGTCATATAGCCTTTTAGAGTCAGAAGGAGCAAACATTACATTTGCAGAATGGAAGGTTATTCAATGAATATGGCAGAATAAATTTTTCAGTTAATGCAAAATTGTGCTAAATTTAAGCAACACTTTACTTCTCTCTATATGTTAGACATTTGTACTGATTGATGTGAAATCTCTCATAGCGGATGTGTCAGGAGTGGACTGGATGGTGCGCCATGGCCGCAGCATGGCTCTTGCAATAGCGATAAAGTCGACACCGGATCGGCTGTGCTCACCTGAGTATAGCTCCACTGTACTGGATGTCATACTATCCAGCGCCACTTCAGACAGAGTAATGTCTTGCTAAAATTCGTTTCTACATGGTGTATTTTGCTAAGATATAGTAATAATTCTGCAATAGTATGATACTGAAAAGAATGAACAACTAGTGATATAATTTGCCTTATATCTATTATTCAGTTGTTTCTAATTATTAAATTATCCATTATTTAGAATATCCAGCGGTGTAAAAGTGTTTGTCCCCTTACTGATTTATTTTTTTTTTTTGCATGTTTGACACACTAATGTTTCAGATCATCAAACAAATTGAAATATTAGTCAAAGATAACACGAGTAAACACAACATGCAGTTTTTTAAATGAAGGTTTTTATTATTAAGTGAAAACAAAATCCAAACCTATATGGCCCTGTGTGAAAAAAACCTAATACTGAAACATCAAAGTGTGAAAAACGTGCAAAAAAAATTTTAAATAAGGAAGGGGCAAACACTTTTTCACACCTCTGTATATGAAATAAATCAGAATATAATTTACACACAACTTGTTTTGTTTATTTTAATATACAATAAAATATAATATGTGGTAGCCTAGTGGTTAATGTGTTTTACTACTGAACCGGAAAGTCATGAGTTCAAATCTCAGGTCGACCAAGCTGCCACTGCCGGGCCCCTGAGAATGGCCCTTAACAACCCTCAATTGCTCAGTTGTATAAATTAAATTGAAATTAATTGTAAGTCACTCTGTTTAAGAGTGTCTGCTAAATGCCAGAAATGTAGATATAAAATAATGATTTAATTTAAAAACAGTTTTATGACTAAAGTTATTTTTCTAGTCTTGTTACATGCTACCATATGATATTAGGTATTTTAAGTGTTCTGTTTGATTTAGTTTGTTATTCATTAGTATTGCTTCTGCTTTGAGTAATTCATTTTTTTGTTACTTTTTAGCTAAATATAAATGACAATAGTAATAGTTTTTCATATCCAAATAAATTCTACACTCGAAATAATGGAAATTGTATTTGACCAATGTAATGATCACTAACACATGTAGAACATATTTATTGTCTGTTTCTTCTTTTCTTTTCCTTGTGTTTCTTGTGTGGTGGTGGTACTTTAGATTCCCATTGCTTGCAGTGGAATCAGGGCAATGGGTTACCTCATGAGACACCAGCTCAGATCAGCTGGAGAAAATGCTGTCCCACCTCGTTTTATCACTCAGTTAGTCAAGGTTAGTGCTACAGACTGCATTAATTTAAAATACATTTAAAATGCATTAAAATAAAAATTTTTACTCTTGTTTTATTGTCATAGATCATTCTCTTTCCCAGAACTTTGGTATTCTGCTGTAATACATTGGTTGTTGATTAATGTAATGTGATGCAGAAAATTTTATCATTGTGTTCTATTAAAAAAACTCTCCATTTAGGGCACATAGTACTACTTGTGCACATCAGGATGTCATGTACAAACAGTCACACATGACAAAAGTATTTATAATTGCATGTAATGTGTTTCATGTAGGTTACGGCAAACTGGTATTTTTCTGGGGGAAAAACATGAGAAACCTTGCAATAAATGATTATAAGCCAAGTGAATTCTCACTGAAAGCATTTTGGAGGTGTTTTAACTGTTTCTGTTTAGTAGTATTTGTGCTTTGTTTTGACCTCCACTATGTGTTTATTAGCCTTTTATTAGAAGAAAGCCGATTGAAATTGCAAGATAGGATTAAACTGGACATTATAATGCCTCATGTGTTATATAATATATTTTAACACGGTATCTTTATTTCTGCATGCACTGAAATATATGCATGTTCTGAAATGTAAAGTTCATAAAAAGCTTCATTAACCACAGTTTTACATTTATTATTTTGGCCAAACTGTGATGTTTAGACAACTGTTAAAGTATCTTCAAAACAGCAGACTTTGTAGTGGTGTTCCGGGTGTGCAGTGGATTAGTAACTACCAAAAGTGGTCCAACAAAGGTCAACCAGGAAACCGGTGACAAGGTCATGAGTCCCAAGACTTTCAGAGCTCAATCAATCTACTTTGGGCGTTTTTTCTATATACCGTGTTGCTTGAAAGTTTGTGAATCCTTTACAAATTTCTATATTTGTATCTTTACAAATAATTTCAAATTTTAATTTCAAATTTCTATATCTCTATATCTATATTTCAATTTCTGCATAAATATGAAACAAAACAGCATCATATTTTCACTCGTCACAAAAGCATACAAAGAGAACCCAATCAAGCAGATCAAAAAATTATATTATACTTGCTAATTTTTTATTCAAATATTATACATCTGTGAGCAGCAAAAGTATGTGAACCTCTAGGTTTAGTACTTAATTTCAAGGTAAAATTAGAATCTGTCTGATTTCAGTCAATGAGGTGACAATCAGGTTTCCATGAGTGTCCTACTTTATCTAAAGAACTGAGATGTATCAAAGTCTGATGTTAATGACCTGTGTTTGTGGAAGGGGATCACTTCAAAAACAATAGAGATTTCTGAGGACTTCAGAAAAAGTTATTGTTGCTCATTGGTCACAAAATCCTCTCTTAAGAACTTGGACACAAAAGCAAGACGTTCTAGTCTGCTGGGTCAGAAATGAATACAGAGTAACTTATAAGCAACTAAAGGCCTCTTTTACTTTGGCTTATGTTAATGTCCATGAGTCATCAGGTGAGCACTGAACAACTTTGGAGTGCAAGGTAGAGTTTCAAAGAGAAAGCCACTACTCTCCAAAAAGAATAGCTTCCAATGAAGTTTGCTAAAGATCAAGCCAAATCAGAGGACTATTGGAAAAATCATTTGTGGAGGAATAAGTAAAACTTTATTTTAAAATGAGAAGCATTATTTCTGGAGAAAGGAAAATACTGAATTACAGCAGAAGAACCTTATACCGTCTGTGAAACAAAAAAAAATCCAAAACAAATTGTGGAAGGACCTGAAGAAAGCAGTTCATGTGAGGACACCCAACAAAATCCAAGTGTTGAAGCTGATCTGTACTGAGTAATGGAATAAAATTCTTCTAAGCTGTTGTGCAGGACGGATCAAAAGTTACTGGTAACTTTACTTACTGCACAAGGGCTTACAACAGATACTGAAAGCAAAGTTTCACATACTTTTGCAAGTCACAGATATGTAATGCTGGATCAGATTTCTCAATAATTAAATTATGTATAATCTTGTATCATTTGTTTGATTGTTTTAACTTTGTTTACTTTTAGAACTTCTGATTTCAGAAAATCTGATTATAATTTGGGTCACATTTACACAGAGATTATAATTTCTGAAGGGTTCACAACCTTCCAAGGGACACTGTATGTATAGGGGTGTACTTGTTCTGCAATAATGTTTAGGTAGGTGGTATGCATCAGTCTGCATTGTTTGTGACATCGGCCAAATATATCCTATAATATTGCAATTACTCCCATCTGCGGAGAAAAGGGATAAAATAGTACCTGGTATCAGATAGTGACAGATTGTTGTGCAAGGATTATGACACAAATACTGAAAGCTGTAAATATGAGCTCTCCTCTATGGGTTGCCCTCTAGAGTCTACAGAATCAGTCGAGTGATATCCGCCTGGTGACAGAGCAAGTGCTGTGGTGGGTATGGAAGGAGGCAGACACCCCAGTGATGGACCCCAGTCTGATCAAACCAATTATCAAAGCCTTGCTGGACAACACCAAAGACAAAAACACCAGTGTCCGTGCTCAGAGTGAACACACAATCGTCAACCTGCTACACCTTCGCCAAGGAGATACCGTCATGCAGGTACTTTTCATAAAAGACTAGTGAGGTTTAATCCGTTCATTTTTAATGCATGCTTTGAACTTAAGAACATTGAATACAGATTTCACAAATTCAAAAAGTGCTTATCAAGAGATTTTCACAAAGGTATTTCAGTTTCTTCTGAATTTCACCTGTTGACACCCCTTTCACCTGCTAAAATTAGGGTTTAAATATTTTAACTAGCCAGCTACTGTCATTTGCTAAATAGTGTGCACCCCTGATGGTGTACTATATTTTCATACCATTTTGTAGACTAGTATACCGTTGAAGCTCATCAACTACCAGTTGTAGTTGATGGACATTTCTAAAAGTTCCAGATTTCTAACTGGAATTTCACTAATATTTCATTAATGCATCCTTGTTCATATCTTTGCATTTTTATTTCAGAATATCAGTGCCATCTTGGACTCGGCCAGTAATGAGCTATTGTCTGAATGTTACCGTCGATCGCTGAAGAAGATCTCGGGTCTGCCTGACTCCTGTGAAGAAATCGATGACACCATCCTCACATGATTTGCCAAAATCATCTTTTCAAGATGGTCCATTCTCATTTAATAGAAGATATGAAAGTGCCACATGGCTATCAATTATGTTAAGTCTCGCTTATCAAATGGTAACATACTTCTGATGCCCAGTTTTGTTTTTTATTGGATGATCACCAGTGTTCTTTCATTCTGTTTTGCTTTATAATCTTATTTTATCATGCATTTTCAGCATTGCTGTGCTATTCATTGAGTCTGTACTGTATGTTGAGTGATGCAACCTGAAGAATAAGACACTGATTATTTTTAATCAGCACTGTATCCATTGATAGTGGTTATAAAAATAAAAGGAGAAAAAATGATTTAATACTTTTAAATCATGATTTATTACTTTTTTTGACTCCCAAAAAATAAAACATTCTTCTTCCAGGATCTGAGTTGCAGAAAAATTGTTTATCATTAGCAGATTGCAAGTTGCATCCTGACACTGTCATAGCCAATCTATGAGTGGGAGCCAAATTGGTGGTGATATTTGGGTAGTAGTTGCAACAATATTAACTTATGATGGGCTGGATATAATGTTAGTTGCAATCCTGCTTAGTTCCACTTAGTCACAAAAGGACCCAAGTATTTGTTCAATTCAATTCAAGTTTATTTGTATAGCGCTTTTTACAATGGGCTTCGCCTCAAAGCAGCTTTACAGAACATGAACAGAAGTTAAACAAAATTTGTCACACAACTTTCTTCCAAACGTATCTCCTAAGTACCAGTGTTTATGCAAAGTACATTTGTATCATTATGATCCACTATTAATTGCACAAATCAGTTGAAAATCTGCAGTTATCCATGTAGAACTAGTTCAGTGTACAGTTTAGGAAAAGCTATCAGAATGAAAAGGCAGTTTATCAAAAGTGTTTTTTTAATCGAGTAGAAGCTTAAGATACTGATAAATCTCAGGAAACAAGTATGTGAACTGTTAGTGTACAACTACAGTGCTCTTGGTCAATTCAAAATGTTAAACCCTCAAACTTGAACATTTAAGTAGTAAAAGTGAAGTTTTGGCTTTCTTATGAGAATATCTATAGGCACACCATTATTAGGCAACTATTAGTGTTAATTATGCAACTAAATGAAAGATTTCTGTCTCACTTATTTTCACCTGTTAAAGTGAGAATAATAAACAAACTATTTACAAAAAAGGTTCTGAAATAAAAAAAAACAAAAAAAAAAACTCAGTGACCAATATAGCCACCCTTCTTTTCAATAACTGTCACAAGCCTTACATTCAAGGAGTTAGTCAGTTTCTTGATCTTTTTGTGCAGTCACAACCACAGCCTCCCAGACACTGTTCAGAGAGGTGTACTGTTTACCTTCACTGTAAATGTCCTGCTTAAGAAGGGCCCAAAGGTTCTCAATAGGGTTTAAGTCAGGGGAAGAAGGGGGGCCATGTCATTAGGTCTTCATCTTTAAGGCCTTTACTGGCCAGCCATGCAGTGGAGTACTTTGAAGCATGTGATGGAGCATTATCTTGCATAAAAAGGTTGTCTTGAAAGATGCAGACCTTTTCTTGTACCACTGCTTGAAGAACGCTTCTTCTAAAAATTGGCAGTAGGTCTGGGACTTGATTTTGAGTCCATTTTTAATTCGAAAAGGTCCAACTAGCTCATCTTTAATAATACCTGCCCATACCAGAACCCCACCTTGCTGCTGTCTGAGTCAAAGTGGAGCTCCGTTTCCATTAGTGGTCCAACCATGGGTCCATCCATCTGGTCTGTCAAGAGTCACCCTCATCTCATTGTCCACAAAACCTTTGAAAAATCTGTCTTCAGATATTTCTTGGCCCATTCTTGACGTTTCAACCTTTGTGTCTTGTTCAGAGGTGGTCGGGCCTTTCTTAGAGGTGATCACGCCTTTCTTACCTTGGCCATGTCTCTGAGAACTGAACACCTCCTACTTCTTGACACTCCAGGTACAGTAGGTTGCAGTTGTGGAATATGGCAGCACTGGAGGATAATGGGTTCCTGGTTGCGTCATGTTTGATTCTGCTCAAATCTTTGGCGGCATCTTTCTTCTCGACATGTTTCTTGTGACCCTGTTGACTATTTGCAACAAAACGTTTGATGGTTCTGTGATCACGCCCCAAAATCTTAGATATTTCGAGTGCTGCATCCCTCTGAAAGACTTTTTACAATTTTTGACTTCAGAGTCAGTTAAATCTCTTTTTTGGCCCATTCTTTCTGAGGAGAAGAATCTGCCCAAAAATTATGCACACACCTTGATATAATGTGTTGATCTCCTTAGGCCACACCCTCCCTCGTTACACAAACACACATCACCTGATATGCATTAAATCCAATAAGCATTCAAGTTTATACAGCTTGGAGTATTACACACTCTCTCACTCATTTTCTACCGCTTTATCCGAACTACCTCGGGTCACAGGGAGCCTGTGTCTCAAGCGTCATCGGGCTGGAGTATTACAACTATTTATTATATGTTTACTACCCAAGGAATTTGAATTTGGTTTCAGCTGTTTGTGACTCTCAAAAGTAAGACATAAGTAACACTACACAAACTATACATTTAGCTTGGACTAGACAAGACAAAACAGACTATACAAGACAATACAGCCGATGTGAGGCAATATGGACAGTATGAGAGTTAAATATGAATACAGAATATATGACTGATCAGTTATGTACATAAAGTGTGAGAGTGCATGGTAGTGCAAATAACAGTATTGTGCAATATTACGCTTTTTGTACAATATGCAGCAGCAGTAGTGTGTGTAACATATACAGATGATGTGGTGATTGACAGTACTGATAATGCTGTACTTAGATATGAAGCAGGGAATATAATTATGGTGAGTTGTTAATCAGGGTGATAAGGGGCCTGGGGAAAGAAATTGTTCCTGTGTCTGGCAGTTTTTTTAAACAAAGTTCTGTAGCTTCTTCCAGAAGGGAGGAGCTGAAAAAGGTTGTGTCCAGGGTGTAAAGGGTCAGTGGTGATTTTTCCTGCCCAGTTCCTGGTTCTTGTATGGTACAAGTCATTTGGGGGTGGGCACCAATAATCTTTTCTGCTGTTTTTACTGTGCGTTGTAGTCTGTTCCTGTCCTGTTTTGTTGCTGCTCCAAACCAGATGGTGATGGATGTGCACAGGACAGATTCAATGACTGCAGTGTAGAACTGCATCAACAGTCCTTACTTGGACAATACTTTCTTAGTTGACGTAGTAAGTACATCTGTGTGTGCTGGGCGCTTTTGATGATGGAGTTTATGTTGTACTCCCATTTCAAGTCTTGGGAAATAGTTGAAACCTGAAAAGTTGTGGCTTCTTTATGACCCACTTTCAGTGATGGAGCAAAAAGAAACCAACTATTTGTTAATCTTGTCCCTGATATAGCAGTTACTCTATATTTAGGGCCTGAGCACCAACTGGTGCGAAGCCCTATTGTTTTTGCTCGGGTTTATTATTATTTAATTTAATTTAATTTAATTTATTTACTTATTTTTGCACATATTGGCCAATTGGGGTCCCTTAACATGCTCGAAAACTCTTGAAATTTGGCACACACGTCAGAGTCGGGCGACGCTAGGCTTGGGCAAAGGCTGGAATACGGGCGTGGCAGGGGGGCTCTGTAGCACCCCCTATAATGCAAAAACAAACATTTGTGCACAGATCGGGCAATTATGTACGCACATGTATGAGAGTTGGTATGCATATAGGATCTCATGGACCCGAACAAGTTTCGCGCTCTAAACTATGAGCTCCGCCCAACAGGAAGTCGGCCATTTTGGATTATTTCATAATTGCATGCGGTGAACTTTTAAATAGTCCTCCTAGGGAATTCATGTGATTGACATCAAACGTTGTGAACATGATGCCGAGACATTGCACTTGCTAAATTGCGAAGAGATTTTTGATATCTCGAACGGTGCTGCCATGGTGAGGTGACTAAGTTATGGCGAATTCAGAGAAACAGGAAGTGTCTTCTATCTAAGCCAAAAAATGTCTTATTGTGATGACACGCGGTTTGTATGTTCGGCCAAGGATTCTGATCGCATCGATGTGCTTATTGTGAGTCCTGGGTATAGTGCCACCAACAGGCCCCAGGAAGTGTGTCAGTCACGAAGGTGGATTTTTTCCACAGTTGCATGCAATGAACTTTTAAATACTCCTCCTAGAGGATTCTCTCTAAATTGCGGAAATTGCAAACGGATTTTTGATGTCTCAAACACTGTTGCCATGGCATCGTGTCAAAGTTTACTTTTATTTCAGGCATATTTAAGGCTTTTGGTGTGCTTAGATTAACTTGAAATTTGACACATACATCACATTTGTCGGCAATTAAGTGTGGGCAAAAAGGTCAGACAAAGGTGTGTCTCAAGTGGCTCACTAGCGCCCCCGTTTGTCTAAAATGTGGGGTTTCATTTACCTACAGTCCCCAAATGGGTCAGTAACAACATAAATTAGTCAACTGATATTTACCCACTTCATGCACTTGCCCACCGTGCATTGTTTTCTGGGAGGCAGCGTATAGCGATAAAAACGTGCGAGGGCCCGCCATCGCTTGTATCTTGTTTTTACAACAAGCTTTATACATGTAATATCACGCCGAGCTGTGTTGTACTGAATATAAACAGTCTTGTTTAATCTGATAATTCCTCTAAGATTACAGCTCTGATCATCGCGTTTCTTACACGCGTTATTGCATCTCTTATTAAGAATGTTGAGGAATGACATTGACAGATATCTGTATTGGGTCTCATTAGAGACATTTTACTCATCCTATATTCACCCATTTCATCCTTTTCAATCAGAAAATAATATGGCATTAAAAGTTATTTAGATTTATATAATAGGTGCTGGTTGTTCCACGCGCTAGAAAAGTCAGCAGTGTAATTCATTAGTTCTAGTGCGCGTTGGTTTGAGCTGCACAGTGTAGAGTTGGTGAAGCTTCCGCAAAGTAGCGAGCTAGAAATCGCGAGATTCTTTGCAACGCACAAACTACCGCGCATGCGAGTTTATGGTTAATGGGTTAACTTTTTTTTTTGTTTTAACTCAACGTCAACTATTTACGTTACACAGGAACTAATTGGAGTCGAAGCCAGTACAGGCTTTTAGTTTAGTATTCAATTTGGAGAGGAAGCTGAGTTCCCCCTTACTTGAAGAGCTAAATCTCGAAGAAAAAAAGCCGTCTGCTTATTGGAAAGATCAACGACAGTTTAACTCCCCTACCGCCGGCCGGCCTTTTGCCGAATTAATTGATCACGGAATCGGTTCATGAGCCGGTACTATAGGTGGTATAAAGCGCAGGCGCGGCGAGTTTAGCCGACTTTACCGGCATGGCCAGGGACTACGATTACCTCTTCAAACTGCTCATTATCGGCGACAGCGGTAAGTTACGCCGCGGTTGTACGACGGGAAGTAGGCCTGACTGCGTGCTCACGTTAACCTGATTATTTGCATAATTGATGATCATGTAGCCCAACGCGGGAATCCGTGTGTCGATCACTAAATAGCTTTTAATTATCTTACCTTTAGTATTTAGTTTGTGAATACGCGCGTGAAGCTGTATTACAGGTGGACATATTACACAACCAGGCCGGATGTGTTAGTTAAAGCGTAGCCTCAAAAGTGTTCTATGATAGTTACCTACCAACCTGATTCACTTTCAAATAGCAAAATAACAAAACGAACCATATTTCCGTTTGGAAAAGAGAACTAGAAGAGGCAGGTTAAAGGAATACAGTGTAAGATGATTAATCGCAGCATCAACACAAACAGATCGGCTCGTTTCTGGATACTTGTTAGAAGTAGTACACAGTGTTGTGTCCTCTAGAACCAAGTTTTTATAGTAACTGTTTTTAGGAGGTGTTGGTAAATCTCTCTCTCTCTCTCTCTCTCTCTCTCTGTGTGTGTGTGTGTGTGTGTGTGTGTGTGTGTGTGTGTGTGTGTGTGTGTGTGTGTTGGGGGGGTGAGTAGGATTTGATTATGAACTCGGTGAGCGGTTCAGTATCTGCTTGGCTGTAATGTATGTATATGTGCTGTGAGCTCACACATACATATATTCATCTAGCTCGTGTTTTTAGATGTGGGTTTCTGTTAAGTCACGATGTTATTTACACTGGTAAACTTAACATAATTTAAGTTATATGACTGGTTTAAATATGCAGTCTGTACTCTTCAGATTTATTAGTTCAGATGTAAAATAGCACAAAGTTAGGATAAATATAAATGTACATATATAGTGTGTGTAAATATATATATATATATATATATATATTTACACACACTATATATTATACACACACATACATACATATGATGGTTTCTGTTCTGAATTATATTCCTGTAAATCTGCTTTGAGACAATGCCTATTAAACACACACAATACTAATAAAATTAAAGTGAATTGCATTGGTGTTCATGTTATAGTGTAGTACCAACTAAGAATAACATAGCTTATACCTCTTTCTAAATTACAGTATATGCAGACTAACTTATTTGAGAATGTGGATCAAGAGCTATGTTGCTAGTGTTTTCCTCTGTGTGGCTGTTAACCCTGGCAACTGTTGGTTTTTGTGGTTGCCAAAGGTGCAGATTTCCTTGGGTGCAGGAATAATATATATCTATATATATATATATATATATATATATATATATATATATATATATATATATATATATATAATCTCTTCAAGAGAGTTCATTGGTGATGACTGTGTCATCAGTGCACAAAGATGCATTATATTATTGCATATTCAATGTGCGTGTCAGTCATGTTTGTACAGTAAGGCTGTGACACTACTTTTTTTACATTGCTTCTGGCACTGGCCCATCCACACACTGGGTCCAAAATAGTGAGCACTGAGCAGACACCCACTCCATACACATCTGTGCTCAAAGACAAGCCCCAGTGTACCCCAGCAAATACATGCCAAGTGAAACCTATTATTTAATCCTTTGATGAGATCTAGCCTGATTAAAGTGCCTAAGTGTTTTGGTCCTCTGTTATAGAAAAGGTTGGGAAGTTGGTCTGGTCTCTGAAAAATTGGCACTGTGTTAGTAATTGGCACATTTAGTTTTTTTGTCAGTATATCAATTATTTTCTAATAAACATCGGCTGCTTCATTACTGATGTATAATCTCTAAATGTGTTCTGTGCAACCATTTGCCTTGACTTTAGAATTTAACTTAATAAAGTACTTGTAATGATTGTCACTTAGTGTAAATATACATGTCCCTGGAAAAACCTATCCCTGAAAAACTTAAAAAACTGAAAAAATTAATCGTAAACGTATAGCATTATGAAGGCTGCTAATCGTAAACATATAGCATCATAACTGATGCAGTGCAGTGTGATTTTTAATTCACAAGTCAAATAACAACTAAACCTAATAATACTGTGGTTAAGTTTACACAACCTAAAATGTTTTACTCTTCATAAACATTAACAACCAGTTGAAATGTTACTGTATTTGAGTACTCCTTAAATGTAGAATTGAGGGGGGGGGGGCTAACTTGTTTATCTTAGCACCTCTATGAGAGTGGCGTTTTCTGTTAATTGCAGTACATCTTGGTGTACATCTTGCCTGTGTCATTGCAGCCTTTTTTTTTTTTTAATGATTACAGTGGCCTTGAATTTGTGTATTTCACTGAGGTCATCCAAGACTGGAATATATGCTGATCTTGATTTTAATGCATCTTCCATGAGAATACATAACTGACTCTCCTACAGTCCTCACAGCAAGTAGCCCCAGATTTCACTGGATGATCATTTGCATTTGAGATATAGCCTCTGATGTCTCCATAGTTTACTATAGAGTTTGGACTCAACGTCCAAACGTTTTTTTAAATTTTTTTTTCTTTGCCACAATTAATAATCTTCATAATAATCAGCTGAAACTCAAGGAGCTGATCTTGTTGGATACTTTTAAAATGATTTTATATTATTTGGAAACAAACTTCTGGATGTAAACACTTTTCCTGGTTCAGTTATGGACCAATACTGATATGCTTCATGCTATACATTTGAAGGAATAGTCATCTGATTAAACTATTTTTTATAGTGTGTGTATGTATGGTTGCTATCTAGTCCATTATGTCAATTTTTAAAAGTTACTTTTTTTTCTTTTTTTTTTTGCCACAGGTGTAGGGAAGAGCAGTCTTCTGTTGCGCTTTGCAGACAACACGTTTTCAGGTACCATCCATTTACAGGCAATGCTCAATGTTTTTCTCCTCATCTAGCTTGAATATTACTGCAAAAATGTAAATTTATGAGGGGGAAAAATGTTTTGCAGGTAGCTATATTACCACTATTGGAGTTGACTTCAAGATCCGAACAGTAGAGATTAATGGTGAGAAGGTGAAGCTACAAATCTGGGACACAGCGGGCCAAGAGCGCTTCAGAACCATCACCTCCACGTGGGTAACAACAACCAGCACAGTGATGTTTGACAACATATTAATTTTATTTGTTACTGGCATCTGAGGCCTGCTTTACTTAATTATGGAATGGTATGAAAAATTGTGTGTCTCTAATACCCTAAAATAGAATTTGAGGTGTTTTGGTATACTTAAAAACAAGTTTTCATTTTATTTGTTCCTAAAATGTCTAGAAATTTTAAAGCTTTTTTTTTGTTGTTTTTTTTACTATTAGGAGTTTTCTGAGCCTTCTGTGGTTAAGCCAAGAAGCTTTTATCGTAGTTTCAACCATATATATAGCTGGTGCAGTACATAGTGAAATGAGAGTTTTTCCAGGACCATGGTGCTTCATAGAACAAAATAAAATAAATTAAAATATTATTTATTCTTACTTCTGATATGCAGCAATTCTTCAGCATTGGCACTCAATACATAAAATAATGCAATAATTCCTCCTTGTCTGCTGCCATTGGCAGTTGATCAGCGAAATTTGAAGTTGATAATTTTAACTCATTACTAATAAGACTAGTACTAATAATCATCTTGCATAATTGGCTGCAAATTCCTTTTTGCAAGTCCAGTGACTGGTTTTAGTCTGGATCCCATAACTATCCACTGACCAGATTCTATGATCATTCCCTGTAGATGCTCTGCATTTACTGCAGCTTCAATTCATTATTCTTATTGAGTCTTTTTTGTTTTTAGTCTTGCCTTCAAAACTGGGTTGCTTTTGGACTATGCTTTGGGTCATTGTCTATCTGCAGTGCCTATATCATAACGATATGTATAAGATGGGCTTTTTTCTCTTTATTCACTCATTTACTTTGCTCAGTTTATTTTTATTCACTCATTTATTTATCTTCAGGAAATGCCTTTTCTTTGTCATTATTGTTTTATAGAAATTGACTAGGGCTAATAGTACCTGGTTGATAGATTATGCAATAATGTGCTTACAGTAACACTGATCTATCTATCTCTCTATTCAATCACAGGTATTACAGAGGAACCCATGGGGTTATAGTTGTGTATGATGTCACCAGTGCTGAATCTTTTGTCAACGTTAAACGATGGCTGCATGAAATTAATCAGAATTGTGATGATGTATGTCGGATATTAGGTAAAGTTACCCCAACAAAATACAATTTTACAAAAATACTCCAAAGAAATGTTTGAAAAATATTACAATTGTATTTGTAATGTAGTTCTTTAAAGGTTAGCAGATTTAGTCTCTTTTAATTCGTCAGTGTCAGACTTGCAGTAACAGAAAACAAGCACTTGCTAATCTGCATTTGTTGCTCCTTGTTTATAGTGGGTAATAAAAATGACGACCCCAACTCTAAAGTTGTGGAGACAAATGATGCACAAACGTTTGCAGAGCAGATGAGCATCCGTCTGTTCGAGACCAGTGCAAAAGAAAACATTAATGTGGAGGAGGTAAGTGATTTGGCTTTAGGGGTTATGTAAAGGGGTGTTTTAAAGCCCAATAAAACAGAAAATAGATCTACAAGAAAATAGGGACAATCAGGAAGAACAGCAGTCTGGTGCAGAAACCTTTGTTGTCAAACTACAGAACTTTTAAATGGGTTTGTTATAAATTGATTTAGAGCTAGTACATTCATTATATAGAATACTGTACATACACTAATTGAATGGGTAAGAGCCTTCCATTGGTTAAATAAATTATTTACATGCTTCAGATGGCAACTAAATAAGTAATTATTGAATTATGAAGTTATTTAACCATGTTTAAAGACATATCACATGGTTGTGTAAACGAGACTTTCATGATGGTTAAAACTTTGCAGTGCATCAAGCAAAGAAATCAATCAAGGAGATTGCTGAAATACTAAAATTTGGTTAAGAACTGTCTATTACATTATTAAAACCTGTAAGGATTGTGTTGAACAATCATCTTTGAGGAAGAAATGTGGTTGGGGGAAAGATTTTGAATAATTGATGGCAAATCGTAAATAAAACAAAAAATAACACAACTGTAGAACGCTCAGCACTGTTTAATGGTGAAAGTAAGAGCATTTCAACATGAGCAGAGCTATTTGGAAAAATGTCTTCAGTTTTCTAGGTGCATAAAGATTGGACTCTGAAATTGCATTTCTAAGAGTTTTCGTGGAATTTCGGCACTAGGAGCAACTCTTTGCAATAAGAATTTTCATGAATATGGGCACAGGATTCTCCAGCAATTAAAGCAAATCTGGATGCAAATAATTGTTGTGACACAGCATAAGATTGTTGAAAGTTTGCCACAGTGAATGCATGTCAAAGCAAAAGGCGCTCCACAGAAATTTTAGTTTGTGTGACTTTTTTGGCCAGGTTCTGTATTTAACTATAGAAAATCATGTGTAAATTAATAGTTGCATTTTTGCAAGTTTTTATGCAAGCCACTAGTGCAAACCATGAAACAAGTCATATAACCATCATATAATGTATATCTGAGGTTTGTGGTAGGATCAACACTGTAAACTTCAGTAACTGGTTGTATGCATATGCTCTTTCTTTCTCTTTATGTAGATGTTTAACTGCATCACCGAGCTGGTGTTACGGGCAAAGAAGGAATCTGTGGCAAAGCAGCAACAGTTGCAACAGAATGATGTTATTAAACTCAGCAAGAACAGCAAGCGAAAGAAAAAGTGTTGCTAGTGGACCTCAGACCAGACACTCCCAGCAGAATCCCTATAGAGAAAAGGACCATGATCACCTAAATTAAGAGCAGAGATTGCTAAATAAAGATAATTAAATGAAAAGAAACATGTCCCTTTTGGACATATACAAATAATGAAGACTTTTTAAAGAAAATGTACAGATTTTATTAGAATTAAGGGATTTTTAAGTGGGAAATCAATAGATGTGGTATTTAATAAAAGACCCTCCTTCTTTTTTGAAGGACTGACAAACTGACATGCTCACCACATTATGCAGATTTTTATATGCATATAGTTACTCTTAATTTGTTAGTTTTTGTGTCTCTATATCAGGATTGTTGTCATATTTTCTGTTTTATGGAATACATTTATTTTCTAGAAAGAGTGATGAGAGAGCAGTTTATGAAATCTTAGATGCCAACAACTTGTGTATTTTAACTTAAACAAATTTCTCCAAATTGGAAGACCTTTTTGTGTGGCTAATCTCAGAGGACGCACACATCATCTGCCAATGATTTCTGTGTTCAGTACTTACTCTGCAGTCTCATGTAAAGAATTTCTATTTTGGGAAAAGGTGTCATGGTGCAGTCTTACTGCATTTACAAGTATGTAATTGTCCAAATCCCAATTGAATATAAAGGTGTTTTTAAGAAAAACAGGAGTTAAAATGCCATATGACTAACCATTTTTCACGAGGAAAAAGGACAGAGTAAAAGTATTTTAAATATTTAAAATTGAACGAAGTACATAATTACAGCTGAATGCCTCTTGTCCACAAAACCTCATAACTTTAATCCACTATAATTATAGCTAAACACCCAGAATCATCACTGTGGGAAAGGTAGAGTTTTGGGGGTTTTTTTTGTCAAGGAGACATAGCAACACATCTCTGACTTTTTATCCATTATTCATTTGTATCTCTAAACAATATAACAAAATTTGAATTTGAAAATTTAATCAGATATGATTTATGATTTTTATATTTGCACATAGCCATGCAAATTCGCAGATTTGTGCTGGAAAAGGATGTGGTTCTGCTGTCCACTGGACTAAAGAAAAAATACTGCATCTCCTCCCTCTTATGAATTAAAATGACTAAACAATTTCAGTGTATTAACATTCAGCATTGCCTTTTTTTGCCTGTATTCTCAAATATGTGTTGCTGAATGTTTTCCATTTCCAAGTTACCGTTATTTCCTTGTCTTCTGAGTATCAGCATTTGTTATACTGTGTTTGCAGCAATCATAACACTGATATTCCTGCATTTTAATTTCTTTATATCTCAGTGCATTCCACATTCATTTTATGCTTTTCTTACCATGAAAGGATGTTGTGTAAATCGTATCTAGCATAACTACAATAACATACTGTAAATGTGGATCATGTGAAAGTGTAACAGTTCCAACATCACCCTTATCTTTGCTATACACTATACACATTTGTATTTGAGAAAATGGATCTGAAATATATAATTTTAATTTCCTGATAATTACATCTATATCATAGACTATGGTGCATTTGTTGTCAAATTACCACATTTTTAGGTGAGCAAAACTACTGCTTCATGCCTCCTGACAATACATCTAAATGCAAATATCAGAAAATGAAAATTCTCCTACATCATCTCATATGCAAATGTATTCATGGTGAATCAAATACAGGTAGCCTTCTCATTCCAAGAACACAGCGGACAGTATGTGTGTCAAAATGAACACAGCTATCATACTATGTTCTTCATTACTTCAAATTTAATTTGTTTGTTTTTTTAAATCTGTGCTTTCAAGCCCAGTTGAATTTTGTGTACTTAAATGTTGACTGGCATGGTGTTCAAGTAATTATCACTGTCTTGATAATACTCCTGATAAAACTGAATGCCTTTATGTTTTTTTTTTTATGAGCATTGTATTTTCAGATCTTATATTTGCTATAGACTATTTGTAAAAGGGCCCTATGTCCATGTAATGTGTCTTGTAAGTGATACAGTTGAGTCATTTAATTCTCGCGTGCCAATTTTCTGTTTCAAGTGTTTAAAAATTTTCTGAACATTACACACGTACTATCTGGAAGAATTTTCACTTTCTGTTGTAAAAGATTGTAGGCTACAGGTTTATAAGACTTTCCATGATTGAACTAACATGCAAACATAAAAAATGCATACAGGGCTTTACTTATTTGAGTGAGTTCTTAAAAATGTATTTTGTGTATATATTTGTTATGTAAGTAAAGCTCTTTACACATACATAATTATGCATTTATGAAAGGATTCAAGACACCAAAGACTTTTTAAAAACAGTTTACATTTAAAAATGAGTCATGTGATCAACAATTCCAGAACATTAATGGAAAGAAAACTAAGAATGCAGTATGCAAAAACTATTCAATTTTAAAACAAAACTAATGAGTTTATAAGGAGTGTATAAGTTGGAATGCTTCTGCCATTGGCAGTGATTTCCTTGGCAATTTGTGAACTGCATTTTGGCATGCTAAGCCTGTTGAAAAATCATAGTATTTAATATTGTGCAAGTTTCTTTCTGATTATTATGATTTCATTAGTAGCTGTTTCTATAGCCTTTACCACCACTGCTTGTGATTACGTTGTTTTTACCCTGAAATTGTTTGTTCATTCATTTCATTAATTTATTTGTTTATTAACATCTGTATTTGTTCTTTTTGCCATTTTAAACAATGGGTCAGTTTGCAATGGTTTCTGGTCAAGTTTTGCTGTTCTACAGTCTCCCCATCCTGAGAAATTACACTTGAGCTAAAAATATATGTGAATAACATTTTCATTCACCATTTCCCTCCCAGCATGTTAGAGACAGTACTGGAAAGCATACAGTAAAGCAGAGACTCTGTTCTATGACATTGAAATTCTTATCTGGGCATTTGCTTACAAACAACAGCTCACAAACACGCTCATAGTCAAATAAAAACAGATTGCTCTAGAAAATTTATCATTCAAAATTATACTTTTACAAATATATGAATTCTATATTTTTCCTTATATTTCAAACCTATTAGTATAAAAAGTAATACTTTGGGTTCTTCCAAACCTTCAGTTGTTTCTGTTCTTAAGTGAAAGAGAAAAGACATCTGCATAGCTTTACTCAAGATGGGACCCATATGGCACATTCACCAAAAAAAAAACCTCCTCTCCTTCCCTCCACATGGCTGTTCTCAGGCCCTGGATTCAACACCCTAAATTTGTGTAACTTCCACTATACATTGCAAGCCCATTAACCCTAACCTATAATGGCTCTTGTTAATGGTACTTGTTAATAACATTTTTTCTTTTCATCCAAGCAATAGCTTTTTATCAATTTTTGAATCAAGTTATATTGATTCAACAGCCTCTAAAGTATCTTTACAAGTGCATCAGTGATTCACAAACTACAACCTGCAGCCTGACTTTGAATAAATAAGAAGCTTACAGAGTTTAGCTTATCCTGAGTTAAAGACCAAAAGAGTCCTTCAGTTTGATGGAGCTAAATCTGACATTCCTATTGAAACACTTTGGCAATACGGTAAGAATATTTAAGAAGGGGAAGTTGGCCTAAATATTGTTTAAATGTAGTAAACCTGCAAATATCACTCTGAAGCTGTAAAAGAGAAAAAAGGACTTTCTCTATGCAGGTTTTTCTACTGACTTATGTGCATCATCTAGGAGTATTTGAAGGAGAGGAGTGCTAAGAACAGGTAAAGTGCAAAAATAGATACAGGATTACAGAACAAAATATTGTTCATTACTGATTTTAAATCTTCATCTTTGGCTGTGTTGATCGTGGTATGACTTTTTTTATTTACACTTTTAGCATATCTCTTCATCTTTCTCTTTTCATCTAGACAGATTCAGTTTTTCTTAAAAAATGAGAAGAAGTGCTTGTCACCATCAAAGAGGCGCCCGCCTGGAAGAGGCTCTGGTGGAGCCATAACTACCAGCCTTAGTCTCGAAGAATGAATTTGGAGAGTACCTCCATTCCCCTTTATCCATCAACTGCTGATCTATCGCTCTGAGCATATCATCCTGGGAGAAATAACAGAAAAAAGAACTTGAGGTTACCATAACATTATAATTGGTGTATGAAGAAACACAAATAATTTGAAAAAATTATAAGAAAAGAAATGTTTACAAAATGATTATGAATTGAATAGGGGAAACAAAGTTTTAAGTTCGAAGAATTAGGAAATGGATAAATGTTGGTGAAATTATTGGATCTCCAATTAATTTTCATGACTGAAAATGTGACTTTGGATGGGTGAAAAGGCTTACAAAAGCTCACCTCTAAGGCAGGTAGGGACTATCACAGAGGGAGAGAGAGTTTATTTGGAAGCTGAGAAAGGCCACTAGATCAGAAACCACAAGAGCCATACAGTGAACAGCCCTGAGGAGGCAAACTGCAGACAAGGAGAACGAAAGCTAGGAGTTATACAGGGAGGAGAAAGGAGGTGTGTGTGTGTGTGTGTGTGTGTGTGTGTGTGTGTGTGTGTGTGTGTGTGTGTGTGTATTTCTTTGTATAAAGGTAAAATCAGAAAATCAGCGGGGGAAAAAATAATCATTTCCCCCACTATATATATAGTGGGGGAAATTATTATTTGTTCCCCCGCTGATTTTTTGATTTTGTGAGTTTACCTTTATACAAAGAAATGATTAATCCCTCATTTCTATGGTAGTAAAAATTTTATGGAAGCTGTTTTATAATTAACAGACTGAGAGACAGAAACATTTCTAAAGAAAAGAAGGAAAGGAAACTTAAATAAAGGTTATAAATTAATTTGTATTTGATTGAGTGAAATAATTATTTGATCCTCAAACAAAACATGACATTACTTGGTGTAGAAACTCTTCTTGGCAAGCAAAGAGGTCACAAGGTTGCTCTCAATGAGGTGAAGTCTTCCTGTACCCCTAGCAGAGAAACAGCCTCAAAGAAGAATGTTTCTCTGCCGCCAAACACAGCGAGTTGATGCCAAAGAGTTCAATTTTGGTCTTATTTGACCACATCACATTCTCCCAAGCCCTCCCTGAATCAGATCATTAACAAGACCCCCCCCCAATTAGGGTCTGATCCCTCACCTTTCTCAGAATCATCCTTACCCCACAAGGTGAGGTATTGCATGGAGCTCCAGAGTGAGGACAATTGACAGTTATCTTGTTTTTCTTCCATTTTCTAAATATTGCACCAACAGTGGTCTCTTTCAAACAAAGCTTCTTGCTGATGGCCTTGTAGCCCACTCCAGCCTTGTGCAGGTCTACAATCCTGACATTTTTGACAGCTCTTTGGTCTTGCCCATGATGGTGGAGAGGTTTGAAAGAAAGAGATTGATTCTGTGACAGATGTCTTTTATACATATAACAAGTTGAGATTAGAAGTACTTTCCTAAAGGGACAGGACTAATTTGTGCATCTCGTGAGCACATACCCTAATCTGTGGGTGTCAGAAATCTTGCTGGTTGGTAGGGGATCAAGTACTTATTTCACTCAATTAAAAAAAAAAAAATTAGAACCTTTATTTATTTTTTTTTCTGTAATTTTTGTTGATATTCTGTCTCTATCTGTTAAAATAAACCTAAAATAAACCTATGGACCATTCATGTCTTTGTAAGGAGTAAATTTATCAGGGGATCAAATAATTATTTCCACTACTATATATATACATATACATATATACATACACAGAAGAAAGCAAAAGAAAGGGGGAAATAATAATTCAATTTATCCGGAAAACAGAATAAATGAAAATGAAAAAATAAAGCATAGGGAGAAATGAAAAATAAGACCATAGTGACCATACTGTAAAGATGTGGAGTAGCAAATCTTCATATGTTTTGCAACATGCACTAGCGTGAGGACTCTTTCATGATAGTAATCTCCCCTGTCGTCTTGTCCCAGAATAAACAAGCACAGACTATGTTTAAATGGTGTGCTAATTTATCTGTGTGTAAGGTAGTGTGTGTTAGTTTCATTCCTGACCCACCTGCCAGGCTTCTAACTGCTGGGAAAGATTAAACTTCTGCTGGATAGCATCAACAAGTTGACTGTTCAGAGACATAATGTCTACCTTACACTTCGCCAGCTCCATTTCCACTGCTTTCTTTCTGAAGTATAGGTAACGAGAGTGTAGAAAAAAGGTTGAATGATAGGACATGATATGCTTGACAGAATAAGGTCATGATTACAATCTTGCGGTGACATATGTCTTTAGTAAAATATGTATTTACAGGTATGTATTTCTACATTAACAAACACTATTTAAATGGCATTAAATTTAGTGTTTCTTTAATAAAATATCTTTGCACCACTGTTACTCTCCAATCTCTACCCAACTTCAGGGTATGTATGGCCACAAAACACAGTCTTTTTTATGGGCTTGTCTCTCTGTGCTGAGATCAGAACCAAACCCTGTTTACTTAAAACCTTATAATTTATCATACATTTATTTGATTTATGCTGGTTGATTTTGAGTTGAGAGAAAGTAATCTGTAAGGTTCTAGCACCTTTCTTGTGTTCAGTGACCAGTTCTGACCAAATTTGTATGGACAATAATCAGATCATAGAAGAACATAATTCAATTAAATGTAATCTAATGTATTTAAGGAATGGTTTTAACAACTGATTGTTACAAGTAGTTCAGATTGAGATATTTAATGAATTTAAGTGGGGCACGGTGGTTTAGTAGTTAGCACGCTTGCCTCACACCTCTGGGGTTGGGGGTTCGATTCCCGCCTCCACCTTGTGTGTGTGGAGTTTGCATATTCTCCCCATGCTTTGGGGGTTTCCTCCGGGTACTCCGGTTTCCTCCCCCAGTCCAAAGACATGCATGGTAGGTTGATTGGCATCTCTGGAAAATTGTCCGTAGTGTGTGAGTGTGTGAGTGAATGAGAGTGTGTATGTGCCCTGCGATGGGTTGGCACTACGTCCAAGGTGTATCCTGCCTTGATGCCCAATGACGCCTGAGATAGGCACAGGCTCCCCGTGACCCGAGGTAGTTCGGATAAGCGGTAGAAAATGAATGAATTAATATTTAACGAATTTACAGATTATGTTGAAAGGGTGTTCATTCATTCATTCATCTTCTCTTAACTACAGAAGCAAGTCTACCATATCCAGGTGACATTAATTCTTGTAGAAAAGAAGATACCTGTGCATAAACTGCATTTGAAAACTGAAATCTTTAGAATTTTCATGTGGAACCATTCATAGTCATTTTTAATGCTTCAAAATGAGACCACCTTCATCAATTTTACAATGATCTTAAAGCTATTCATGTGAGACCACCCTCATCATCAGCAAGTTCTTTTCACTTTTGAAGAACCAAACTGGAGAACATCAAAATGGGCCAAGCAGATTTGGTCAACTATATCATCAGTCAGAAGACCACCCTACTATTCTAGATATGTGATGATAGCTCAGTTGTAAATGCCTTATAATGCTGATTGGATGGACCTCACTTTGTGCACAACTGTGTGTTTTCTACTTTGTAGTAACAATTTGGGGAAAAAACACATATGTGTTTGATGGTTGTGCCAACAAACTTTTGGCTACATAGTTGATGACTCAGAATGGCTCAGTGTTAGCCCTGCCAAACGCCTGCTGGAAGTTCATTGTCTAATGCTGAAAATATTTTTTCTATATGCAGATCATTATCAGATATCCCCTTACAGATTAGTGGAAATTGTGTAAATTTCAGCTTGATCAGAAATGTAACTCATGAAAAAGACTTACATGAAATCTGATATGATGACCATGCTCCGGACATTGCACACATCAACAGAATCAGATTTAAGAAAGCCTTTGATATTCATACAGATCCATGCAACCAATAATAAACAAAAACTAAATAAATTAAGTATCACCCAACAATTATTAATTAGCATGTGGTGGATGCTAATCATCTTAACATATATATTTTTTAAAATATTTATTGAGACTCAGAATACACTAAAAAATTGGCACCAACTTTGTGAATATTCGTTAAAAAAATCCTACGACTAGATTGCAGGAGATTTTTTGTACAGAAAAAAAGATGATTCCGTATTTTATAGTTAAAGTGGTTAGTGATTAGTAAATTATTGTGAATTATTCCTTTAATGGATTGAGTTTACAGAATGAAGGCATACTTCGTGATGGCATCATCTCGGTCTCGGATTGCATTTTGTAGTTGTTCACTTGGCTCTCGAATCCCTGATGCCTTTAGTTTCTCATTCTCCTCCCGTGATGAGCACACTTCTAGGGAGAGTAGTGCAATCTACAGAAAAATGGTAAAATATAACAGTGAAGTCAAGATCATCTGAATAATACATGTTACTAAATGTGCCTATGCTTTAAGGTATAACAAACAACACTGTGAGCGTTTTTTTTACAGTGAGAAAGTTTAAACAGAAATTTCTTCTTGCTGAAACCATCAAATGGTCAATGATGGAGGCCTGGAAGTATTACCGACCACGCCAACAGCAATTCAAAACCACTGCTAAGGTTTTCACATGCTTCTATCCACATCATCCCCATGTATCACCAGGTTGTCTACAAAGGGCCATCCACATCAAGAATGAGCACCTCCAACTCATGAGACTCCAACCACAAATAGGGCATAAGGAATGATCAAGAAGGTTAGAAGAGCGGAAGTAGTTAGGTACAGTAAATGTGTGTATTTGATATGTACCTGATTATGGAGTTGCAACATGTCTTCCTGAGTGCTGCGTACCCTTTCTTGCTCCTGTTCGTAAAGGTCTTGTATTTCTCGCAGTTCCTCACCCAGTTTACGCATATGCTCTTCCAAAACATCCTCATCGCTGCGACGTGATCCCTGATCCCCCCCAGACACACAGACAGTATTAATACAGCCTTGTGTTTAAGGAGAATTATCATGCATTAAATGCTGGTTCAACCCACCTTATCTATGTAACTAATGTAGTACATAACCTCATTCGTAAATTTGAAGTTGCATGTAATTTTACCTCAGAAAGGCAGAGACCACTCATTTCTTTCAAAAATCCCCAGTCATATAGAATGAAAGTAATCCATTATCCTAGGCTTAACTAACTCATTTGTAGCATAGTGGTGTGGTGAGTGAAAATTCCCACTGTAGTCAGAGCAATTTAAAAAACGTTAACCTGTTTAACCAGAAAAGTTTGGATGCAGATTCTATTGTAGATTCAACAACAATGATGAATGTTTCTTTTGGGAAACACAATGTTGATTACTTATTTTATGACCAATTTCATGTTCTCCAATAACAGTTAGCAGAGTAATATTTTGTTTTGTTCATCTTATTTTTAAGCATCTTATTCAAAGATATTCATCTTTGCTCCATACACATAGTGGATTTGCATCCTTTAGTGTGGCCTCAAGGCTCAAGAAATTTAATCTTTTTTCCATTTGTACTGATTCTGTACACTGAAAAAAGTTACATTGAATTTATTTCCTATTTATTGCTTCCACATGAGTAAAGTTTGTTTTTGAACAGACAACATGATTTGATAATGTTTGCACAAACAGGATAAAACTCAGAACCCTTTGGCTGTAGGTCCACAAAATGACCAACTGCAATACAATACTTCACATTATGAAATCAATTTAATGTAATATTAATCAGTTAAATCAACTAAAGGTAGTTAGTACAAACATCGTTGTGAGACTTTGTAATGTGATTGAATAGGCTAGTGGATTAAATAAACTATACAAAATACAAAATAGTACATTTGTGTTTAATTAAAATGTTGTGTAAGCAATAAAATCACCTTTTAGTTCTAAATATTTTGCTACACTAAATATTTTTATGTGAAATACACATTAAACCTTTTCTAAAATCTGATCAACATATTACCTTTTTCACTCTAGCGCTTCCAAATTAAACAATATTTCTGTAATTGATTATATAGGCTTTTTATAAAATGTCTATATGTGTCATTGATTCATCTGTTAAATTTACCTCCAGTCTGTGGATCATTTGATGACCTACTGATTCATGTGTTTTTTGTTATATTCAAGCTGGACAGAATTAGAAAAGACTACTTAGTTTAATGATCTTTATTTTTGTGTACCATAGTCAATGTGCATACGTGCATGTTTAATGTGTGCCTTGTATTTTGGGTGTGTAAATGCATGTGTATTTAGGTGTCCTACTGTTGACTCGTTGCCATCCAGCAGGTTTTGTGCAAGTCTGCGCAGCTCACTCAGACTTGACTGTAGGCTGCCCATAGGCACATCTTTAGTTGATAATGTTTCTGATGATTCATCCATAGATGAATCTGTGGACAGGGCAGAGTCTGTGATATCATTTCCTCTCAGCTGGGAGCAGATAGATCGAATCTGGCAATAAACTTCCCATAGCTGCAGACGCAACTACAGAGAAAGAAGATAATTGAAACATTGGAAGATACTGAAGTGATATTGCGTGTGAGAATGGCATGTCAGTTTGTTTTCTGTGAAGATATATGCTGAACATATATTGTTGGTGTGCGTGTGTGTGCACACCTGATCCTTCTCCTGCTTGAGCTCCTCCTGCTCCATGCTCTGCTCTATCTCACACAGCAGCGAGTGAGTGTTAGAGCTGAAGCCCTGGAGACTTTTCTCCTCAGTCATCTCTGCCAAACGGGCACTTAACTGCCGATGAGACACACGCACCTCCTGTAGCTCTAAACGACTCTGCTGCAGCTGAGCACACACAAGATACTCAATGAAATTGATGGGCTAGGAAGAGCAAAATGATATGGTTTGCTTGCAGACCTACACAATTTCAGATAACCTACTACAGATTAATTTCAGAGCTATACACACAAAGAACTTCATTGAGCATGTGGTCTGTTAATATTTAACATAGAAACATTAAAATAAACAATCATTTAGACAATGTCTAAATCCCAATAGTGCTGAATATATTACTGTTTATCATTAGATATTTATAATTTGAATTGTTCAGTGTGTGAAAATCACTTATAAAGTCTAATTTTAAATCATCCGTTACCTGTAAGTCCTTCTCCTGGCATAGCTTCTCCAACACAAGTGTTCGGTCTTTCAAGTTGTCCACAGTGCTCTGCAGCTGCTCATTCTCCTCATGCAATGTGTTTAAACATCGCTCAAGTTCCTGCTTACGCTCAGACAGCATCTTTATCTGAGCCAGATAAATAGCCAGAGTACTGGGTCAGATACAATGTCACAGACAACCAAAGCAACTAGACATATAAAAACACTTTAGGTCATATAAACCATACAGCATATACTGCACAGATATATGGCAAGGCCTACAACCTTTTCTGGTATTAGGAATGATTAGGAATTAGGTACTTGAAACATTGCCTAGAGAAAGTGTAGGAGGTCAGTGACTTTCCATACTAATTAGTATTTTTTGCTAATACTAGAGAAAGAATGCATTAACTGACATCTGAGACAAAATGTTTTCACTCTGTGTCAGGTACTGAGCATACAAAACAGCTTAGAACAATAAATTAACATCAGCTAATGTATTTCACTTTCTCCCTCATGTTATGACCTATGTCTTTTAACTCATTTCAGGTAGGAGCTTGACTTTACTTTACTTTAATTTTATCAGAGAACCATCCCAAATGATCTGGTATGATCTTCCTGTGTCTGGAGCTACTGTTTTAATAATTAACCATTTGTAATTACACAATTACAATGTCACAATTCAGCAATCTATCCTTCCATTAAAGAAACGCCACAATGGTCACTGATATAGAAGCTGACTGAAACTGAACTAGAAACTGAAAAAAATAATATTAAATAAAAATTTACTGAAAATATAGTAAAAATCAGACATTGCTTTTGAGTTGTGGTTCAACAGATACATTTATAAAACAAACTAAAGATATTGATTTTTAGGGGTAAAAATTATGGTACCACTATGCAAGATTGAAAATAATTTGACTATAGGGAGATGTTAAATTAAATTGTGTAATGTAATTAGCATCACAAGTGTCTTGTAATATTGTAATCAGTTGGTATATGCCTGTTTAAATGGTGATAAGTTGTCACTGTGCTGTTTGGTGCCATGGTGTGCACCACACTGAACATGGGCCACTGTAAGCTAAGGTGACAGAGTTGTCTCAGGACCTTAGAGGGAAAATTATATACAAGCATTTTAAACTTAAAGGCTATAAGACCATCTCCTGTCAGGGATCATCCCGGACTTCTGACCATGTGCTACTGTTTTTGTTGCTGTTGTCACTTCGTCTGCCAAGCAGGATAGCTTCTAGCTCGGACCGGCTTTATTTTTTCGTCGTCTTCCCCCAGACTGTTCCGTCAGTCTTCTTAGATCCATTTTAATAGTCGTCTCTACCTGGACTGTTCTGTCAGTCTAATCGTCATCTCCCCCGGACTGTTCCGTCAGTCTTCCTGGATCTATTTTAATCATCGTCGTCTCCACCGGTCTGTTCCGTCAGTGTTCTTGGACCTTTTTTCTTCTTTTTTCCGGTGCCCTGTGGCATCGCCCCACACCTTGTTCCGGTGAGGGACGCATTTCCGGAAGATTTTTCCCACCCTCCCTCCCTCCCTCCCTTTTCCCCAGTTCGTTGAGGCGAGGGTTTGGCCGCGGTGCATTGGGGATGCTGCTCGGCACGTTAGCTTGGCTGTGGACGTCGCTCGGCCCTTCAGCTCGGCGGTGGACGTCTCTCGGCCCTTCAGCTCGGCTGGGGACCTCGCTCGGTCCGTCAGCTCAGATGCGGATGTCACCTCGGCCCTTAAGCTCAGCTGTGGACGTTGCTTGGCCCTCTCTGGCTGCGCCGTGTGCCTTGGCTCCTCTCGCCTACCTCGCCGTGTGCCTTACTACCCCCACTGGCCTCGCCATGTGCATTGGCTCCCCTCGCCTACCTCGCCGTGTGCCTTACTCCCCCCACCGGCCTCGCCGTGGTCCTTGCTCCCCTCACCTCCTTTCGCCGTGGTCCTTGCTCTCCCCATCTGCCTTCGCCGTGGTCCTTGCTGCCCCCATCCACCTCGCCATCTACCTCCCCCAGCCTTCGTCTGCTCCTCCCTGTCTCCACACCTGATCCTAATTGTATCTCATTGTCTTTTGTATAAATGTGAGCTGCGTTGCCAATGGCAAGTTACCCTAGTTACCCTAGTCATTGTAAGTATCGTCATCTGCACTGGTGTAGTCTATGTGATACGCAGGTATACGCCGTATACCCACTAGGAAAGGCCAAGGATTTCCGTATACCCACTTAAAAAGCGTGAGGATACATAACAATATCGTTTTGTGACAGAACTTTCATTCATAAATTCACCCCGTCTGTGTTGCGAACTGCAAATCACTAACGTTTTGGACTATTGGGGCTTCCGTGGCCTGTGACCTGATCTGACGTCACCTACCAAGGAGGAAAAATCAGTTGCTTGGCGGTCTTTTTTGGTGAAATTTTGAAATTAATTAACTAATGTAAAAGAAGATATGAAACGAAAGCAGACTCAAACTACACACTGAGTGTTTTTGGAAGCCTGCACCTAAAGCTACAGCAGCTTCAGGTGACACTTCAGCTGCAGCAGATGACACGGACGTTACAGAAAATCCAGAAAATGAGGCTGATGCTATCGTGACGTTATTTACCAGTCAACATGCCCCCTGTAAGACTTTTTGAGCCAAGGAAGTATGTTACATCGTGGTTGAGAAGCCATCGCTCTGCCACATAAGCAAGGAGGCAATGCACTCCTCAGATGCCCGAGTACAAATGTATCAGGAAAGCTTTGTAAGCAGTGGTGGTCAACTGGTTAAGGCTCTGGGTTGTTGATCGGAGGATCGGGGTTCAAGGCCCAGCACAGCCAAGCTGCCACTCCTGGGCCCTTGAGCAAGGCCCTCAACTCTCTCTGCTCCAGGGGCGCTGTATCATAGCTGCCCCTGCACTCTGACCCCAATCTCCTCAGTTGGGGTATGTGAAGAAAAGAATTCTACTGTGGTGGCGATAATTTATGTGGCGATAATAAAGGCAGGGCTTTCATGCCCTGCCGTGTTCTTTTACAAAGAAAAGAACACTGTACCCACTGTGAAACATGGAAGAGGCTTGGTTATGATTTGGGGCTGTTCTGCAACATCTTAAATCTGTGCAGGGTATAATGAAATCTAAAGACTCCAAGTCATTCTGGAATTAAATGTTTTGCCCAGTATCATAAAGTTTAGTCTCAGTTTCAGGTCAGGGGTCCTCCAACAGTATAATGACCCAAAACACACAATTAAAAACATTTAAGAATGGCTAAGAACAAAACATTGGAAGTGGCCTTCTATGAGCCCTGATCTAAATCCTATGGAACATCTGTGGAAAGATCTGAAACATGCAGTCTGGAGAAGACACCCTTCAAACCTGTTGGCAGTGGTTTCACTGAGAGTTAGAGAAATAAATTGATTGCAGTTATTGCCTCAAAAGGTTGTACAACAATTTTTAAGTTAAGAGTACCATCATTTTTGTCCAGGCCAGTTTCATTAGGTTGTTTTTAAATGCTTCTCTTGAACCACAAATCAAAAGGAATGTCTGAATGTCATTAGTCAAATTTGTCAGTTTCAAGTTATTTCAGTGACCATTATGGGTTTTTCTTTCTTTAATGGAAGGGTACAAACAATTTTGTCCACGTACGTATGTAACTTATCTAGCCTCAGTAAGTGTTAGCTATGCCTATTTTTAATCCAAGCTGCAAAGATAGTAATCAAAGTTATGTTGAGCATTAAGTATGGTTATACTGACATCATGTTATTTGTATCAAATAGTAGTGACTATGTAAAATACTGTAACAATGATAATGACAATAATGACAACAATGCAGGTGGAAATAAACTATGCATCACACATGAATTGCAACACTTACTTCACACACACAATTATTATTGTCTGTGTATTTATATATGTTTAAAACTACTTAGTTAAGTAGTTTCTCATATATACATTTTTGGTGTAAGCATTTTATACTTCTTTATATATTATACTATGAATTTTCACCTTTAGTCTGTTAATGTTCATGATACCTACTATATGTGCCTGTGCAAAACAATTGCAGTGACATTGTCTTATTTTGTAAAATCAAAAACTATGAGAACATATCATGACATAGCACCTGTATCTCTATGATATATTAAGAATATCTCTATTAGGAATAATCCATTAAGCTCTTTTTCAGCTTTTTTACAATGAAAACTGAACAAATGTGTGACAGATGTGCAGAAGAGGGATTGCAGTACATTGCACTTACTTCTAGCCCTTGCTGCTCCCAGGAAAAGAGAATATAAGCAAATATTTAGAAATGGAATTACAGAACAAATTAGGTTGAACAAAAGCTTTTTAAAAACACAAATACATTACATTGCATATATTCCCACCAAAAGGATCCTTCTTAGAATAATTATTGTAGGCTACTATGTTCCCACTACTTACTGGTTTTATTGATGTAAATAAAAAAAATGCAATTTCAACTGTTCACCTCTGCTTGCAGGCTCTCCAATTGTGTCATGTGCTGGTTTTTGGAAAGGTTCTTTTCTTTGAAATCATTCTGCAATAAATGGACCTGCGTACACAGTTGTCTCTCCACATCAGCCGCCTGTGGAATCAACGGCACACACACACACATACCCACGCACCCACCCACACACATACACACACACACACACACACACACACACACACACACACACACACACACACACACACACACACACACACTATTAATATTATTATTATTTGTGGATTATATATGCTTAAAACCTTAAAACCTTCTCCTAAACTTAACCTCAGCAATGCAACATGTTTGTACAGTTTTTGTAAAAGAGTTTTTTTTTGCATACAGTCGCCTAATAATTTTAGAATGGCAATGGCATTTATTTTGTTACAATTTACAATTAAATGCAAGGGCGAATGTACTGTCCTCAACATGTGTTAGTGCCTTGACAGTCAGATAAACTCCCTTCCCTCACACGACTCTGAAGACAATAAGCTCATTTATCCACAGGTTTAATGGTCTGGGTATGGAGTGAAACTACAAATGAACAATATATATATATTATATATATTATTAGATATATAATATATATATTTTCTATATATATATATATATATATATATAGAAAAAGAAAAAGATCATAAACCATAACAACACTCATATGCAAGTATAATGTACATCCACATCAATTATACAAATACTTACAAGCGATTCTGTCGCAGGATTAAAGATTACACAAATATATGGCGATTAAAGAGAGCAATTACAGCGACATCAAACTTGCCACTAGAGGGAGCTCTAAACCAAAATAAACTGAACAGGTTAATTAGTACCATGGATAACATTAAATAATTAAATGGGTTACCAATTAAACACAAAATAAATAATTTGTAACATGTTAAATGGCATTTATTTTGTTACAATTTACAATTATTTGTTCAGTTACAATTAAAATTGTAGTGTTTAACACATTTCCTCACATTTAAGCAGATATGTTAAACACTAAAATTTTAATTGTAACTAATGTTTACATTAGCAAGGAATTATACAAGAACTCTTTGCTTGTTTCTAATTTGTGACTGTTAGATGCAGAACATTTTATTTACCCTAGGAATTCAGTTCTCATTTTCAAAGTGTACATTCCCCCATCACTAATGTTAGGAAGGAACTTTATGGGGCTATTAGTAATCTGCAGAATGATTATTAATTAATTAATTGATTGATTGATTAATTGATTGATTGATAATTAAGTAACTAACAATGTAAATCTCCAGTCGATGCTCTGTAAATTCCATTAGCATAGGTACTTTGCAACAAGAAGAACATGCCAGAGTAGTACACGGCATCCATGACCAGCTACATTGGCAATGTCTCTTAAAATCCATTACCATTCACTCCAATCAGAAGTCATCAATAATGGCAAAGAGACTCTGCCTTCAGAGCAGGTAAAATGGTGACTTTAAGAACAGCAAGGGCCAAACTGTCCAAAACCATGTTTTAGTGGTTATATATATATATAGTCCTTAGCTATGTGATGTTTTTTGTAGATCTTTATTGTTTTATGTAACACCATGGTCGTGGAGAAATGGTTTTTTTTTGTTTGTTTGTGTTTTATTTTACTGTGTACCACATCAGCTACTAATGGTTGAAATGACAAAAAAATAATCTTGACTTGACTTCTTCACTTTAAGTAACATATGCACAAGTGCACCTCAAGAATTTAACCTGTAGCTGTAGCCTTCTTTCTGCTCAGTTAATAGTGTGTGCTTGGACTGTATTTGAAGGGGAATGATAGCTCAGGAAAAGTCACTGCAGAGCTCTCACAGACTCTTATATTTATAATATTCCAGAATAAAGAAGAAAATGATACCTGTGCCTGTGACTCTAATAAATAAATATACTCTGAAAATATAGAATTTCACATCCACATACTCCCATATGCAAAGACATTGGTTAGATTTGTCAAAGAACATCTATAGAATGTTCACAGGTTTTTAATCAAAGCCCACAGGTTAGTCAGGATGTGGCTTTTACTTATTACATTGGTCATTTGCATTAATGAAATTGCTCACTTTAAGCAACTAAAATTTAGATGTTTCTTCAGAAAGTAAATCAGTTAAACTTTTACAGACTATCATTATTTTTGGTGGGCATATGATTATTAATTTATTTTGATGGTTGTATTATTTACTCTTAAACTGTGTAAAACACATTTTATATATATACACATACCATATTTCCTCTGAATAACCAACATGGTAATCAAAAAGTTGTGACTTTCATTGAAACTAAAACACACTAAATTTGTATAAAATTATTGTATTTAAAATTATATATATATATATATATATATATATATATATATATATATATATATATATATATATATATATATATATATAGTACTGTGCAAAGGTTTTAGGCAGGTGTGAAAAAATGCTGTAAACAAGCAATGCTTTCAAAAATGGAAGTGTTAAACATTTATTTTCATAAATGAGCAAAATGCAATGAATGATCAAAAGAGAAATCTAAACCAAATCAGTATTTGGTGTGTCCTCCCTTTGTTTTCAAAACAGCAGTAATTCTTCTAGGTACACTTGCACACGGTTTTTGAAGGAACTCGGCTGGTAGGTTGTTCCAAACATCTTGGAGAACTACCCACAGATCTTCTGTGGATGCAGGCTTTCTCACATCCTTCTGTCTCTTCATGTTATCCCAGACATACTCGATGATGTTGAGATCAGGGCTCTGTGGGGGCCATGCCATCACTTCATGCTGGTTTGAAGGCAAAAGGTAGTAACACCAAATATTGATTTTAGATTTTTCTCTTGTTTGCTCACTTTGCATTTTGTAAATTGACCGAAATACACACTCATTATTTAGCATTTTTTCAAACCTGCCTAAAACTATTACTATTACAGAGTACTGTATATATAAGTATATTTTTATAATTATCTAAAAGTATTTTCACTCTTTTATTTACTACAGCAAATAATTCACTCCATTTACTTTAATTACACAAGAAAAATGAGTCCCTACAATGACAGTTGATGAGGTATAACAGAAGCATCACTGTAGCAAGTTGAAAGAAATGAGCTCAAACGAAATTCATATCTAGTGGACATGTCACTCTGTGTAATCAATAGTCACCGATCAGCTGCATGATAGTGCCGTGCTGGGTTTGTTGCACCTAGTCCACATGGTTGCTTCAAATCAGTCTGTACAACTGTGTTTTCTAACAAAAAAGAACGTCTGCCTGTCAAAACAAACAAACAAAAATACACCCAATCCACTGCAAATACTGGATATACATTTAAGAAGAATATAATCTGTACAAGTCCTGGAAGAGTCCTTCTCTCACACCTACAGTGTAGAAATACTCTACTCACTGATTTTATGGGGTTGTGTGATGTAAATAAAAGTAAAACTTGTTAGAGCTGATGTTTTTTCTGAAGTGATAACATCAGATGATAATCTCAGCCTTAAATGACATTGTTAACCAACTTATTTCAAAATAACATTATCTGAATTGCAAAACTATAACCAAATTTCTTGGTAATTCTACTATGCAACTGTGCAAAGATTCTTGAATATCTTTAAAACTTGTAATTATTTTCATGAGAAATCATATGCACATGTGGATCATCTGCTCTTAAACACCAGAAGCTTGTGGTAACACAGTGTATTATAGAAAATGTGGGTAAAACAACAACATTAATTTAATACACAACAATCGTTGCTCCCTTTACACATTATACACAGTCTTCTGTGGGACTGATTCAACATGATGACTTATTTATCAAAGCTCAGGAACCTACTTATACGTTGTGCATGCTCAGTGAATATAAGTACTGCAATTTTTGTGTCATATAGTAAATGATCACTACTCTTTAATTTTATTGTAATGGTGTATGCAAGTATGCCAATCCTGGCATCAGTGTGAAAAGGTACACGCAGTCCCTTACAAAGGATATACGTTTACTGTTAACCTGCTATACTTGCATTGACTCAAATTTTTTGCTGGTGTCATAAAATATTTTTGCCACAGTAAAGGATTTTAATGCAATTCAGATGTTCAATATAGAATGTTTACTACCTGGGAAACACTATACAATAACAGTACATCAATAATCTTGCACTAATGCCTGAATCAATATTTACTTCCCCACAGCTGTAATTCCATGCTAACCATAAAACTCCACAGAAATCCAGTTTAGTTGTCCTAGACCTAGTCTTATTCTATGCATCCTTCTGTTCATTTGTAGAACTACCCACTCTGTCTCATGTGCCAAATTACACAAAATTTTGCACTCACTCTGCTGAGCTGCTCGAGCAGACTGTAGTTTTGTTCTGAGAGCTCTGTGATGGCATGGGTCTTGTCCCGATCAGTCTCACGCATCTGTAACTTATGCTTATCCAGTTCACCCTTGAGCTGCTGCACATCAGTCTCCAGCTCAGCCACTCGACCTTCCCACTCGCCTTCTCGTCTCTCCAAGCGTTGCTGCAACTCATGCTTCTCCTGCTCCAGATTCTGCACACAAAATAGGCAAATGCAATATTAAGTCACATATTCTTGTAGACCAGGGGTGTCAAACATACGGCCCGCGGGCCGGAACCGGCCCACCGGGGAGGTCAGTCCGGCCCGGGGATAAATCTGCAATATGAAAAAAAATTTTCCTTTTCGGCGGAACTACCAGCAGATGGTAGTACTGAGCTTCAGGGTCTGAGTGTCATTTTAGTCAATAGCTCCTGAGCTAAACGCTGTTACTAGCAAAACGTGGTTGTAGCTGCCTCTCTACATTACTATGATAGAAAAGAGGTGTTATTTGTGTAGTAACAGCGTTTAGCTCATCAGTTATTGTCTCGGGAAACTCCAATCTGTGAATATGTGGCCAACTTCCTGCTCCTTCAGTTCTCTCCAGCGCTTTCTTCGCTTTCTTTCTTTGTTTTTATTCTCCATGTCAATGTTAAAACCGCTTTCTGCTAATGTCACACATGTGCACTGAACACTCTCTCCGCACATATTGACAAGACACACCCCTTTCTGCTCATTGGCTACACATTTGTTTTGTTTTTTGTTTTGTTTGGTGCCCCATCGCAGTTTTCTGAAGCATTTCTCAAATATCAGGGACCCCACCTTTATATGAGATTCTAAAATTGGCTGCTACTTAGGACATAATGCCTGATATTGATGCACTTGTGCAGGCTAAAAGATGGCAAGTTTCAGGGGCAAATTGATAAAATAAATTTGTTTACTTTAAAAAATATACATACTTACATATAAATTAACAATTTTTACAAATATTTTCTTTTTAAAACAGCTGCCACTTAAGATTTTAAGTGTGTAGAGTCAATTCATGTATTCAGAATTGCTTCTCAGAATTGGAAATTGGATTTTAAACAGTTTCTATATTTTGATGTTTGATTTATGTTAACATGCAGGACGCATGCATGTGTTTTTAAGTTCCACAAACCTGTGACTAAATGTTTTGTGCCATTGTGCAATAACTGTGTTCAGTTTTTATGCATAATGCACTTAAATAAATGTTAAACGGTAAAGTGTTGTTGAAATTGCACATACTACTTAGGTTGTTCATAATATATTTTTGAAAAATATAAGAAATATAAGAAAAGAAAAGAAAGAAAAAAGTCGACTTATTGTTAGTTATATGTAATTTTGCTATGAATTTACTGGTCTGGCCCCCTTGAGATCAGATTAAGCTATATGTGGCCCCCAGACCAAAATGAGTTTGACACCCCTGTTGTAGACCTTCAGTGACACTGAGCTCAAGTTACTATCTATGTGGAGTTTGCCATTTTCTCTTTATTTCCAATTGATTTCCAGATTCACCATGACTCTGACCTATAGAGGTTACTGTAGATGAATGGTGAGTGGTGGCTCAAGTGTTTAATGCTCTGGTTTGTTGATTGGAAAACTGGGGTTTAAACCCCAGGATGCCAAGATGTTGGGCAATTGAGCAAGGCCCTTACCCCTTCATGCATCAGAGGTGCTGTATCGTATCTGCCCCTGTGCTCTGACCCCAACCTCTTCAGTGTAGAAAATAGTTCTGCTGTCCTGTAATGTACAGTATCTCACAGAAGTGAGTACACCCCTCACATTTTTGTACTATTTTAATATATCTTTTCATGTGACAACACTAAAGAAATGACACTTTGCTACAATGTAAAGACGTGAGTGTACAGCTTGTATAACAGTGTAAATTTGCTGTCCCCTCAAAATAACTAAAAACACAGCCATTAATGTCTAAACCGCTGGCCACAAAAGTGAGTACACCCCTAAGTGAAAATGTTCAAATTGGGCCCAATTAGCCATTTTCTCTCCCCGGTGTCATGTAACTTGTTAGTGTTACAAGGTCTCAGGTGTGAATGAGAGCAGGTGTGTTAAATTTGGTGTTATCGCTCTCACTCGCTCATACTGGTCACTGGAAGTTCAACATGGCACCGCATAGCAAAGAACTCTCTGAGGATCTGAAAAAAGAATTGTTCTCTACATAAAGATGGTGTAGGCTATAAGAAGATTGCCAAGACCCTGAAACTGAGCTGCAGCACGGTAGACAAGACCATACAGCGGTTTAACATGAGAGGTTCCACTCAGAACAGGCCTCGCCATGGTCGACCACAGAAGTTGAGTGCACGTGGTCAGTGTCATAACCAGAGGTTGTGTTTGGGAAATAGACAAATGAATGCTGCCAGCATTTCTGTAGAGGTTGATGGGCTGGGGGGTTAGCATGTCAGTGCTCAGATCATACGGAGCACTCTGCATCAAATTTGTCTGTATGGCCGTCGTCCCAGAAGGAAGCCTCTTCTAAATATGATGCACAAGAAAGCCTGCAAACAGATTACTGAAGACAAGCAGACTAAGGACATGGATTACTGGGACTATGTCCTGTGGTCTGATGAGTGCATTTATCCAGGATGTATATGACCTTGTGCCCTGTGTTTCCATAACAAACTCTGGATTCTGCAACCCTGACAAGGATAAAGCAATTCCTGAAGATGAATGAACAAATACATAAAACCTGAACATTCTACACTAATAAATTGATGATTGCTGTAATAAATGGTTTTTATGGACATTTACAGTGAGGAAAATAAGTATTTGAACACCCTGCTATTTTGCAAGTTCTCCCACTTAGAAATCATGGAGGGGTCTGAAATTGTCATCGTAGGTGCATGTCCACTGTGAGAGACATAATCTAAAAAAAAAATCCAGAAATCACAATGTATGATTTTTTTTAACTATTTATTTGTATGATACAGCTGCAAATAAGTATTTGAACACCTGAGAAAATCAATGTTAATATTTGTTTTGTTTGCAATTACAGAGGTCAAACGTTTCCTGTAGTTTTTCACCAGGTTTGCACACACTGCAGGAGGGATTTTGGCCCACTCCTCTACACAGATCTTCTCTAGATCAGTCAGATTTCTGGCCTGTTGCTGAGAAACACAGAGTTTGAGCTCTCTCCAAAGATTCTCTATTGGGTTTAGGTCTGGAGACTGGCTAGGCCACGCCAGAACCTTGATATGCGTCTTACAGAGCCACTCCTTGGTTATCCTGGCTGTGTGCTTGTCATGTTGGAAGACCCAGCCTCGACCCATCTTCAATGCTCTAACTGAGTGAAGGAGGTTGTTCCCCAAAATCTCGCAATACATGGCCCCGGTCATCCTCTCCTTAATACAGTGCAGTCACCCTGTCCCATGTGCAGAAAAACACCCGAAAAGCATAATGCTACCACACCCATGCTTCACAGTAGGGATGGTGTTCTTGGGATGGTACTCATCATTCTTCTTCCTCCAAACACGCTTAGTGGAATTATGACCAAAAAGTTCTATTTCCTGCATCACAGTACCTCTACATATTTGATTGCACTAACTCTATTTCATCTGACCACATGACTTTCTCCCATGACTCCTCTGGATCATCCAAATGGTCATTGGCAAACTTAAGAAGGGCCTGGACATGTGCTGGTTTAAGCAGGGGAACCTTCCGTTCCATGCATGATTTCAAACCGTGATGTCTTAGTGTATTACCAACAGTAACCTTGGAAACGGTGGTCCCAGCTCTTTTCAGGTCATTGACCAGCTCCTCCCGTGTAGTTCTGGGCTGATATCTCACCTTTCTTAGGATCATTGAGACCTCATGAGGTGAGATCTAGCATGGAGCCCCAGTCCGAGGGAGATTGATAGTCATGTTTAGCTTCTTCCATATTCTAATGCTTGCTCCAACAGTGGACCAAGGTGCTTGGCAATTTCCCCGTAGCCCTTTCCAGCCTTGTGGAGGTGTACAATTTTGTCTCTAGTGTCTTTGGACAGCTCTTTGGTCTTGGCCATGTTAGTAGTTGGATTCTTACTGATTGTATGGCGTGAACAGGTGGACTTTATGCAGCTAACGACCTCAAACAGGTGCATCTAATTTAGGATAATAAATGAGGTGGAGGTGGACATTTTAAAGGCAGACTAACAGGTCTTTGAGGGTCAGAATTCTAGCTGATAGACAGGTGTTCAAATACTTATTTGCAGACGTATCATACAAATAAATAGTTAAAAAATCATATATTGTGATTTCTGGATTTTTTTTTTAGATTATGTCTCTCACAGTGGACATGCACCAACGATGACAATTTCAGACCCCTCCATGATTTCCAAGTGGGAGAACGTGCAAAATAGCAGGGTGTTCAAATACTTATTTTCCTCACTGTATATAAGCACAGCACTATTAATTTTTTACATTGTGATGACATTTTATTACATTGTATAATACACTTACAAATGCCCTTTTAATATTTATGAAGTAAACTTATGAAAGTCAGATGTTATTTGCAATGGATTTGGTATATCCCTTTAAAAAAATAGCTTGAGTCTGATTCCTCTGAGAATTTCTACTTAATTCAAATAAAAAAATTACTCAATTAAAATTGAAATGTGGTTGTGAAAACAAGTGCTGTCTACAAATGCAAGTCTTTCTAATTACATGCAGGGTCATGAAAGGATTTCAGAACTGGTAAATAGGACTTTGGTTGAGATTATTTACAAAAGCTGTAAACTTCATCATAGATCTGCAATACTATTACAGCTTTACCAATTTTGCCAGATCACAGGTTTCAGTAAAAGGTTCACTCTTAAGCTTCTTGAAGTTGAAGTATACAGTGTGCTGCAAAGTCCAGTGCAGCAGGCAGGAGTCAGCAAATTAAATTAGATTTTAGTCTGGGAAGACAACTTTAATTTCAAATAAAAATTATCCTTGTGGTTTTCAAGAATTGCAGCTCACTAGCATTTGTTGCTCACCAATCTGATTGGTAGTTGCTAACAAGAGCTATCTATTTTGTTATCAAGTTCCAGTGTGAAATTTTTTTTAATTTGGCATGAAACATAAGCTAATAATCAAACAAACAAACTACAAAAGAAACAAACAGTTGCTGCATTGTGTAATATTACAGTAACATCTCCACAGAACCTGCATCATCCAATCATTCATAAGTGTAAGGAGTATAAATCGCTATAAACCTGTTGAACACCTTTAATTAACTTATTTTGTCTCAATTACAGAATGAAATAAGAGAAGAAAGAGACAAGAAACAAACCAATCAATACAGAAACAAAACCCGCACCCACAATCCTCCCCAGAGGCCACAAAAAAAAAAAAAAAAATCCAAAAAACATAAAAAACCCCAAATAAACAAAAAACAAACAAATAAAAAAAGTTAAGTCATCCTCTAATAAGGATCTAATGCGAAGGTTATTCGGATATTACTATTAGGTTCTCAATAAAACCTAGTATATTGCTTTAGATTTTATAAAAGGATATCACTGATCCCGATTTTGATTGAATGATTTTTCGAGGTGGATGCATTCTCATATCCGACCTTCGTGTGATGGGGAGGCATCTTTACATTTAGGAGAATGACACACCTAGTCATCAAGTTTGTAAATGATGTGGCTGAAGCACGGGGAAGGCCAAACAGGGCCATCAATGTGGCCAATGATGGTGTTAAGGGCCTATGAAAGGGTTCCAAATATATTAGACTAGTATCCCATTACCATCGGGCACGACCAGAATATATGAAGGTGATCAGCTGGAGATAGTCTGCAACTGTTGCAGGATTTAGTGCAGTGAAGTGAGCTCTGTGAAGCAATTTAAATTTTATTAGGGCATGTCTAGCACATATAAATAAAGAATGGCTTAAATTGAGAATGTTCTTCCACTGGTATTCAGATATGTCAATCCCCAGGTCTTGCTCCGATGTTTGATTAAGAGAGTCAGCTGAAGATGAAATCAGAGAGATTATTTTACCAGATGATTGATATCAGCTGTCTCTGACCAGGGACTAGGGAGAGAATTAAATCGAGGTCTGATCCACAACCATCATCAAGTTGCTGATGACACAGTTTTGGTGGGCTTGATCTCCAACAATGATGCGAGAGCCTACCTAGAAGAGATTAATAACCTGGAGATTTGGTGTCAGAACAATGTCATCCTGAATGTCATCAAGACAAAGAAGTTGATAGTAGACTTCAGCAGGAACAGGAGAAGAACTACCAGCCAATCACAATCAACGTGAGTCCAGCGAAGACACTGGACAGTTTCAGGTATTTAGGTGTTCACATGTACATGGGATCTGTTATGGTCCTGTCACATTAACACTGTGGTGAAGAAGGCCCTGCAGTGTCTCTACCATCTCAGACTCTTGCACTCTCCAGAGGGTGGTGCAATCAGCTGAGCGTACCATTTACACCGAGCTCCCTGATCTGGACTCTATATACAGCAAGCAATGCTGGATTAAGGCCAGGAAGATAGTCAAAGACCTCAGCCATCCAAACAATGGCCTCTTTTCTCTAAGTGCTCGGGGGAAGCACTTCCGCACCTTGAAGGCAAACATAGAGAGAATGTGGAGGAGCTTCTTCCTACAGGCCATCTGCGCCCTCAACCTGGTGAACAGCTAGCGCCTAGAGCCTGGTCCCCTTTCTGGACTGCCACTACAATAGTACATTATATACATTACTACATTAGCACATTGCCCACTTGCACTACATGCACATCCTGCACTTTAACATATATATATTTAACATACATATAAATGTTCAACTGTTTAACTGTTCAAACTGTTTCCCTGAAATATGTGAGTATGTCCTGCATCACAGTACCTCTACATATTTGATTGCACTAACTCTATTTCTGTTTTCTATATTCTCTTTCCCTGATTATATTTTTTCTGATTATATATTGTTTGATACCTTTGATACATTTTTTCAGTATTTATACTAAATACTGAAATGAAATGGGCATGTAAATCAAGGCTTTTTGCAAACTGAATTGTTTCTTGAATTGAAGCTGATCTTAATAATGTTGATAACTATGGATTGTTTGAAATTTTGTGTACCTCAAGGGGGAGCTGAAAACAAATATTAGAAAGTAAGAAACTGGAAGAAGATATCTCTATCCAACCCAGTAAAGTAATTTGGTAAAGGTACAGGCCCAGAAGTAACATCAAATGTTTGGTAGTGGTAATTTTCTTATACGAGCTGGCTTGTTACTCCAATGGAACCCATTCAGCTGTTGGTCTAGATTTGTTAGACAAAGTCACCACAAATTCATCCTAAATGTTGCCTCTGCAATTTAAATCACCACAAATTCATCCTCAAAGTTGCCTCTGCAATTTAACCATTTAATGTCAAATAACAGGCAATTTCTAACAACATCTCACTGTATTTACACAAAACAGTAACATGCTGTATCTTTTACAAAATGGTTACCAAATTTATGTTTCTGCAGCCATTTCAGTCAGTTCTAGAAGTTTGTAGGACTAGCCAGTATTTCTATCCAGTATTTAATGTGATGCTAAGAACAGCGGTTTGTGCCTGTACTGTGGCCAAACTTGATTTGTCAGTGGGACTTTACTGAACAAAACCCCAAAATAATCATTTGTGTTAATTAAATAAGCCAGTGGTGTGTGAATTTGTGTGTAGTAGCTTTTTTCAAGCAATAGATGCAGGATAAATTCAATATTTGTAAATTCACAGTGAGGTTTTATTTATTTGATGTACAAAGTACAATTATTTGATGCTTAGTTGCTACATACAGTAGATTACTCATAAGGCAATGTCAACTAGACCCTACAAACAGTGACTAAAATCTGAAAAAAAATATTCAATAACTTACAGCTTACTTGACCCACTTGTCAGTAGTTAAACCACTGTCTCCTTGTCAGCCTGAGTGATATACACTCAGCAGTCACTTTAAAATGAAAACCTGTACACCTGCTCATTTATGCATTTATCCAATTAGCCAATCATGTGGCAGCAGCACAGGGCATAACATCATGCAGATATAGATCAAGGGCATCAATTAACATCAAAGATCACATGGTTGTTGGTACAAAATTGGCAGGTACTACAGAGGTCTGCAGACTGAAGACAAGAGTACTCAACAAAGAATGACCAGAATGGTTTGAGCTGACAGGAAATTACTCTAATACAACTCTAGCAATCTTTACAGAATGAACAGAAATGCATCCCAGACCACACAACACATCAAACCTTGAAGTGGATGGGCTACCGCAGAAGGCTTGTTCTAGCTGATCTGCCCATTTGCCTCTGACCTCTCTTATCATTCATTTTCACTCACAGACATCTCCCTCACTAATATTTATTTTTTGTTGTTTTTTTTTTTGCATCATACTGTGTAATTTGTTTCTGAAATTCACTTGAGATCAGCAGTTTTCAACACCATGATCAAAGTCACAGAGATCACACTTGTTCTTCATCATGCTTAATGTGAACATTATCTGAAGCTCTTGACCTGTATGTGCATGGCTGGCTGATTAAATACCTGGATGAATGTGCAGGTTTGCAGTTGTTCCTAAAGAGAAACTAGCTAAACATTCAAAACAGAAAAAAATATATTTTCAAAATAACAATTTTGTTTAGTGTTAGTTTGATTGTAAAAAACTCCTTGATTGGTTACTTTTTTCTACACCGCATATTGCCAATAATATACATGCCAAAGCCAACTTAAGGCAAAAAACATTTTGATTACTTTTATTTCTTGCTTTGCTGTACTTCTATTTCTTGTTGCAATTAAAATGCCTTACCTCTAGCTTCTCGTTCAGATCCTTGGTCATTTTTTCATATTGCTTTGTGAGGTCCTGGTTTCTCTCGAGCAGCGCTTTCCCGAGTTTTGCAGCCAGAACCAAATCCTTTTCTTTTTGCCGGAAAAGCGCTAAAAGATCTGCGTCCTGCTCGTTTATGATCAATTCTTCTTCCCGTTCCCGTGTAAGCATGGCCAGTTCTTCCTCCAGAACCGTGCCGAGGCCTCCCGGGCCGATGTGAATGGGTGACGGATGTAGATGAATGAACGGAGGCGGATGAGTGAAGTCTCCTCGTGAGGCTGGAGGAGTTTGCGAGTCGCAGTCTGCGCAGGCGCTGTCTAACTCAGCTGGTGCTGAAATCTCGGCCGCAATGGACGAAACAGAGTGTAGATTGAATCCGAAAGCTGACATCGCAAAATAAACCGAGGTTTCTAACTGATCTATAGCCTCTGGTCTTTTAGCCTTTTCACCAGTTCTGTGAGATCTGATTGGCTAAGCGCCATGGAGGATGGTGAGGAGATTATGGAATATACCCACTTCCTGCGAATTATTTCATTACCATAAGCGTGTATTTAGTCATATCGTGTCACTCCTGGTTTCAAACCGTATTCTCTCGTTTGAATATATATGTCAACACTGTGTTCCTGTTTATCTTTCCGGTAATCCCAGGGAATTAATCCGTTTCCACAAATAGGATTGGTTTTGCTTTCCCGATTTCTACGTTATCCCACTTGAGACACGCTCTCCACCGATCGGTGTCCATCTTAATGCATCTTAATGACTTAATGTGTCTTTTGTCGACATAACTAGGGTTTTTTTTTACGCCTGATACATTTTACGAATCCCCTGAAATAAAACACAAATACCGAGACTGATTTCGACGGTTGTGCGCGAGCTCTGCGTACGTCGCACCTACTCCCTAATCGCGCCCGTAGACCTGACGTCAGTCCTACAAACCGTTAACCCATTGGTTGAATTTAATAAGGCCATATGTCAGTGCGCTACGTGCCTGACAAGGATGCGCTCATATTAATGATATTGGTGGTATATGTCCAAAATGGACAATTTCCAGAAACTGCCATCGATTTTTATCTACTTCAGAGAACAGGAAAAGCACTGAGTGTGTTTTCACAATTTTAATATGAAATGTTGGCAGTGGGGAGATTACATAGTTTCATTACTGTGCAATAGTCTGGATTTAGGGGACATCAAGTACACTAAGAGTTGTTGCTGTATAAAACATGGAAACTGTCCTTAAATTGTTGCTATACCCAAAACTTCATTGTAAAAACAGAAAAGACATGTCAGCAGCACCAACATTTTAATGGTGACAACTTTTTCATGGGTAATTTATGGATTTGACAAACTTAACATTTGTATTCTCCAAAATGATTTAGTTTTAAGAAGAATTTATCTAATTTAGGCACACATAATGATAATTAAGTAAATTACTTTAGCTTTAGGGTACTCCTAACTGTATCCTAAGAGCAATGTCCAATTTCCTTATTTGTTGGTAGTAAGTTAGATTAGGTTGTTTATCAGAAGGTTTATGAGGATCTAACAATAACGATAGCTTGAGCTCATGTTTGCCATGTTTGATAATTTATTATGAACATATTATTGTAATGATACTTTTAAATAATTGTATAGTATTAGGGTGAGTCAAATAAAAATTTGAAACAAAAATGTAATATTGTTTTTTGTGATGTTTGGACAGGTGTTTAGCACTAGAAATTAATTGAGTTTAAGTACAAAAATGTACAATTATTTGATATTTATTTGCAATACACCATGCAAAATAATAAAATAAGTTGAATTGTTCAGTGAAAATTAATACTATGAATTGTTATTAACATGTCATTAAGATGATTTTTTTTTTCAAATGACACCTGCAACAAATAACTAACTCAATCAGCTCAGCAATGCTAACATTTGCAACATTACCAGATTATGCAGAAGTGGAAGGATAAAACACAGGGTACCTTAGTGTTGAAATTTTCACAAATCTAGTGTCTTTTCTGGGGATGGCTTAGTGGTTAGCACATTCGCCTCACACCTCCAGGGTTGGGGGTTCGATTCCCGCCTCCGCCTTGTGTGTGTGGAGTTTGGAGTTCTCCCCATGCCTTGGGGGTTTCCTCTGGGTACTCCGGTTTCCTCCCCCGGTCCAAAGACATGCATGGTAGGTTGATTGGCATCTCTGGAAAACTGTCCATAGTGTGTGATTGTGTGAGTGAATGAGAGTGTGTGTGTGCCCTGCGATAGGTTGGCACTCCATCCAGGGTGTATCCTGCCTTGATGCCCGATGACGCCTGAGATAGGCACAGGCTCCCCGTGACCTGAGTAGCTCGGATAAGTGGTAGAAAATGAATGAATGAATGAATAGTGTCTTTTCTACCAGTGCCTCTTAATTAATAAGAGAACCAACCTGACATATAGGTGAAGTTATAATAGTGAGCATTTGACTAAAGGATTTACAGCTAAATTATTAAATGATACATTTTTGAATGATAAAATAATATTTTTTTCATTCACTCACAATCTAATTAAAAAGTCACAAATATGGTAGACAGTAAAACAATGAACAAACAAAAACTTTTTTTTTTAACTTGACAGACAGTAACAGAATATTAAGTATGCTTGTAATCATGTGATGTATAAAGATGATGTGCATTATGGTCAAAGTGCAGGCAGAGACTTTGGCAAGACTAGCTATGACAGCATAACTCAAAGGGAGAGCCAGAAGGTGACACATCCCAGTTCACCAAAACACTTTATACGCAAACCCCCAGAGGTCTCATTTATAAAACTGTGCGTAGGATCCCTACTAAAAGTTTACGTGGGCCCAAAAGCCAAAAATGGCATATGCCAAAAAACATTCCTTTTTATAAAACCGTGCATACGCACACCTGTAAGCAATGTTCCCACAGATGTGCATACGTGAACCAGCCTCATATCCCGCCCTGTACATGCCCATTTTTACACGCCTATTACATGCTCCACAACTGCGCGGGCACAAGAGTGGACCTCGTTATAATGAGTTTCCTCTGCGCTCTGCGGGTTTAAAAAATGGGGCGAGGAGCCAGCCTCTCAGGGGGTAGCCACTGTCATCTGCAGGTTATAATTATATTAAAAGCAACATTGTTATAATTATATTAAAAACACAATTTTTACAGTTTCTACTTTTTAATATTGTTAAACATAAGCAAATTTTTTAAATATTTTTTTCATTACATTAGGTTTACATTTACATTTAATATGTACGATTACATTTGGGAAACCAGACATTGCTGCAAATTGCATTTTAATTTCGGCCTGTCTCGCACAGTGTAGGGGAACCTGGTGTATCAACTACCCATATTAAGTATACCATTCAAAACGACAGATATTATGGCACTCAGGGACGGCTGTAATATACCAGACCTATAGGGTGAGATGATAGATTCCAATAGAGCGGGCGCTGTTGAGCAGCTAATGGAGTAAGACGTGCGATTTGAGACTCCTGCAGAGTTTATGGTAATTATTTTATATCGCAATTTAGATTGCCTTTTTGATATATTTACCCCTAGGATACATTGTTAGAGTCTTTTTCAACACTTGGACGTATTAATATGGCTGGAAAATCATCTAAAACCCTGTTTCTGCACTGCTTAAGGAAGCGTTTAGACTAGATAAAACACCGCTGTTAGACCGAGCACATAGAACCTCTCAGCCGAAGCCCAAACACGATGAACGACCGCGCACGGTTATTGCCAGGTTTCACTATTATAGCGAGTGTGAGAATGTTCTGCGGTGTGCCAGAGAGAGACGACAAGATGCTGTAGGTGAAATAAAGATGTCCGTTATCCCCGACCATACGGCCTTTAATGAGGTCAGGAGGCAACTGCGGGCCTGGAAGGGGTTCGTTATGGTCTTTTTTCCCGGCTTGTCTGCGGATTACATATAAAGGTGTGGAAAAAAGACTGTCTCTGCAGCAGAGTCCAAGAAGTATATAAAAACGATGAACATTGGGTAGTGTTTTATTCTGTAGTAATACGGTAATATTGGTGTGGTTTTTTTCCCCTGTTTTATAATGGGGTTTGCATAATATAATTGCCTACTGTTCAGTATTTAGACTCTGTGGGTTATAGATAGTTATCTATCTCTCTACTGCAGCTTAGTCTCAGGCTATTCTCCGAGTTGATGTCACACTCCTGTGGCATCAATGTTTTTTCTCTCTTGTTTTTGTATAGTTGTCTCCCTTTTGGGGACTTTTTTCTTTTTTTCTTCTATTTCTTTTTTTCTCTTCTTTCTTTCTCTTCGGAGTGCGTATATGTTCATGGGTCTGTGTGTGTGTATGTGGGGGGTATGTGTGTGTGTGTGTGTGTGTGTGTGTGTGGGGGGGGGGGGTCCTGGCCATTTGGTACTATTCATGTGCACTTAAATGAGTACTGTTAAGTCAAATTCCGTTAATCCTGGTGTACGCTCATCTGTTCGTTTTGTTAGCTGGAATATACGTGGCATGGGTAGCCCATCTAAATGTGGTAAAGTTTTTAGCCATTTGAAACAGCTTAATTCTGACATAGTGTTTTTGCAAGAAACTCATTTCAAATCTAAAGATAATTATAGGCTGCAGGCTTCTTGGATAGGGCATGTCTTTCACTCTAAATCAAGAGGAGTTGCTATTTTAATCAATAAAAATATTCAGTTTCTACCTACTGATGTTATTGCTGATAAAAATGGTAAATATCTTATGGTTGTAGGCATGTTAATGCAAACAAAGGTGCTGCTGGTAAATGTCTATGCACCCAACTTTGATGATGTTGAATTCTCCAACAGATTACTTAGTAATGTACCTCATTTAAATTCTCATTTGTTGATTTTTGGAGGTGATTTAAATTGTGTACTTGATCCAGTGCTAGATAGATCTAGTTCACGACCAATATCTCAGTCAGCTATGTCAAAATCCTTTTCTGACTTTATGAATCAGAATGGGTTGGTTGACCCTTGGAGAGTTCGTAATCCTTTAATTAAAAAATTCTCCTTTTTCTCTCAGGTTCACCAGTCATACTCAAGGATAGATTATTTTTTCATAGATAACAGCTTGAATTCGCCTGTTGCTGCCGTTGATTACTCAAGTATTTTAATATCAGATCATGCACCACTATTTCTGGATATTCAGCTGTCCACACAGAGATCTACTCCCCCCTTTGGAGATTTAATTCTCTATTGTTTCCAGATAACAAATTCTGTCTAATTCTATTGATGAGTTTCTCCTTTTCAATCAGAATGAACTTACATCATCATCTTTACTTTGGGAGTCACTGAAGTCTTTCCTTAGGGGGCAGATTATTTCATACTCCTCTTATTATAATAAAAAAACATAAGGCCAGGTTTACAGAACTCATTTCTGCTATTGGTATCCTTGACCAAGAGTGCGCATCCAATCCCTCCCCAGAACTGTTTAAGAAACGTCTTAATCTTAAGACAGTATTTGAACTTATTTCCACTGGGGAAGTAGAGCGATTATTATTGCAGACAGGCTCACCAATTGAAACGTCAGTCTGCCTCACGTTTGATACCTAAAATTAATAATAATGTTAATGTAATTGTTACAGACCCAGTAGAAATTAATGCCACAATCAAATATTTTAATACTTCTCTGTATGAATCTGAATTTCCGGCTGATACTGCTGTTATAAATCCTACCATTGATTCTGACCATGTACGAGAATTAGATGCCCCACTCTCCCTTGAAGAAATAAAATTCTCGATTGCAGATGCAGTCCAATAAAGCCCCGGGACCTGATGGGTATCCTATTGAGTTCTTTATTTGGTTCCTACAGGCCTCTATCTTTGTTAAATGCTGATGTAAATGTTCTGGCAAAAACTATAGCTCTGCGCCTAGAGAGAGTGTTGCAAAGCGTTATGTCTGAGGAGCAAAACGGTTTTATTAAGGGTCGTCATTTATTTTTTAACACTCTTTTAAATATTATTCATACAGTACATTCTGAGACGGTACCTGAGATTGTGATTTCAATGGATGCCGAAAAAGCATTTGATAGGGTAGAGTGGGAGTATTTATTTGCTGTATTAAAAGAATTTGCTGTATTTGCTGTATTAAAAGAATTTGGTTTTGGTAATAAATTTATTAGTTGGGTGAAATTACTTTATACATCACATCACGCCAGCATTCAAACAAACAATGTGCGTTCAGAGTATTTTCCGTTGAAACGTGGGACACGTCAGGGCTGCCCTCTCTCTCCATCTTTATTTGCCTTGGCCATTGAACCATTTGGCCATTTCATTACGATCCTCTACTATTTTTAAAGGCGTCACTAGGAACGGCATCGAACACAGACTATCATTGTATGCAGATGATTTGTTGCTCTATGTGTCTGATCCTGTATCTGGTCTGCCTTGTATCTTGTCCACTCTTGATACATTCAGCTCCTTCTCTGGATATAAATAAAATTTTCAGAAGAGTGAATGTTATCCAATCAACACAACTGCCTTGAAACTTAAGCATCTGGACATGCCCTTCAAAATCAGTCCCGCTGGATTTAGATATCTTGGTATTAATGTGACACGTAAATTCTCAGGTCTTTTTTCTGCAAACTTTACTCCACTCGTAACTAAAATGAAGTCTGACCTTCAGAGATGGAATAGTTTGCTCTGATTGGGAAGATTAATGCAATAAAAATGAATGTTCTGCCTACATTTCTTTTTTTATTTCTAACAATCCCATTGTTCTTACCTAAACAGTTCTTTGACTCATTAGATAAAATGATTAATGCTTTCATTTGGTCTGGTGGATGTCCCAGCACCGTAAGTCATTACTCCAGAGATGTAAGTCTAGCGGTGGTCTGGCACTACAAAATTTTCAGTTTTATTACTGGGCAGCACACATCCATAAGATACGGTGCTGGGTTGAGTCACCTCATTTAGCATGGTGTAAGTTAGAAGCCCAGTCATGTTCTTCCTCATCCTCTATACCTGCTATTATATACTCTTCTCTTCCAATTAAAATTTCTTTGTATGTTAAAAATTCTGTTGTGTTTAATACTCTAAAAATCTGGTATCAATTTAGGAAATGTTTCAAGTTTGTACAGTAACTGCTTCACCTTTAGGTCCGTTATGTAGCAATCATCTTTTTCCTCCTTCGTGTCTGGATTCGTTTTTCTCAGTGTGGTATAGCAAAGGTATACACGGTCTTCTTGACTAATACTCGGAAGGAATTTTTAACAGCTTTGCTAATTTGTCGACATTGTATGGGCTATCTGCCAGCCACCTCTTTAGATATTTTCAAGTTAGGCATTTTGTTCAAAAATGTTTTCCTGGCTTTCCCTCAGTGCCACCACCCCAAAAATGGGAAGGATTGCTTACGTATAAATCACAAGGAAAGGGTGCTGTCGCTGAGATTTATAAACGTATTCTGGATTTCTGTGACCAAACTACCTCTAAAACAAAGGCTGCTTGGGAGGGCGAACTGGGACTTCAGCTTGGGGACGGGTGGTGGGATAGTGTTGTGACTGGCTTTGGTCATGTCTCATGTGCTCGTCTAACACTTATCCAGTTTAAGGTCATTTACAAGGTGCATGTTACAAACCCTTTTTGTATGTGCCTAGGGGTCAAGGGTGCAACATTAAAACACTGAACGTGTACTGGAAATAAGTACTAACTGGAAACCACCAAGTCCACAATAGTGTCTTTTATTCTAGTGAACCATACCATCACCAACCAGTCCAAGCATTATATACAAACTATATACATTATAATGTTTACAAAACTATGTACAGTCGAGAAACAAACCCAAAATAATTCACATCAAAACAGGGACAAGAGAAAAGAACAAGACCGTGCCAACTCAGGGAAAGAAACAAAACAAAACAATCTTACTAAACCAGAAACAAAACTTCTAATCTAACTCAGTCACGATAAACCATACGTTAAACGAAAAGGAACATCTTCAGCGGGCAAGACGCCCTAACTACACTACACTTACTAGAAACAAAAATACAAGGGGTGGCACGTGTCACTAACCAAGTTAAAACAAGTGTTCTAAACAAGTAGCTGTGGCTCAGTGTTGCATATGTACATCACGTGATGTCTTACCTGTTCTATCTCTTTCCCCGTTTATGGTGTGATTTGATATTTAATCAGCCAGATAACAGTCGGTAGGAAACAGAGAGACAGGACCAGAATGAGGCATGGAACACATACAGCACAGAACACAGACTTAACCAACAAATTAGCACAAGGATGGTACAGGACAAAACAAAAACCACACGAGTCAACCACCAGACAAACAAAAGACGCCGCGTGCCAGAGAACTCCCGCCTCCTGCACAGGTGTGCCTTTTAAATCCCACGTAGGGCGCCCCCATTGGTGGAGCTGCACATTGTCATCACCACGCATCACGGTGATTGGCAGACACACACTGACCTGTTAAAACAAAAGTGAGGGCAAAAGAGAAGGGAAGAAAAACAACAACAAAACACCATTCCAAAAAAAAAACAACGATGGGGACAAATGTGACAGATGCTCCAACTCACAATGTCACCTGAGTCACATTTTTTTTCTGTCCACAACTATATAATTATTGGTCGGGTTATTTCAGTACGATATCCACTATTCTGGGAGTACATTTGCAACCCTGCCCATTGATTGCTATATTTGGACTTCCAGGTGAAGCACCTCAGTTAAACTGTATGCAAAAGGAAGTTATTAGTTTTACATCATTGTTGGCCAGACGTCGCCTTCTTCTTCAGTGGAAGTCCTCTGTGTCTGGAATTTGATACAGCTTTGTTTTTTCCTTTTTTTATTTACTTCCTTCTTATTATTGTTATTGTCATTTTTTTCTTACTTTACTCCTTTTTCGTGTAAAACTAAATGTTATTCTGTATTGTTATATGGCTTTGTTTGCAATAAAATAAAAAAAAAGATTCCAATAGAATTATTATATATACAAAAAGGTCTTAGACACAAAGTTGAGGATTACTTAGTTTTTTTACCTGTCTGCCAATTCCCGCTGGAAACAACCGGTTGCCAAGAACCTCAGAGTGGTGCCGACTTGTATTTGGATTGGGATGGCATGGTTCCGGCGTGTTGCCCTCTCTAATACTGGACCCAATTCAGCACATAGCACATAGACCCAAGAGCACAGCTCTAGGTAATCTAAATCGGCTTATTAACCAGTCATCATAATGGGCCAGGAAATCATCATGGTCCCTGAAAACTCGTTCTCTCCTCGTAATCCTCCAACAGTGCCAACAGTGCCATCATGCAGCATTACATACCCGGGTCAGACCCAGACCCAATTAGACTGATTGTTAACACCTTGATAAAAAAATCACAGGATTAATTTTTGGGTGAAAATTTAAGACGAAAAGGTTATAGTGGTTATTATATTATATACTGTAAAAGGTTATTAACACATGCTTTTTCATGACGGTTTTATAATGAACAACGTAATAGTTAGGACCGATGATGAGTAGCCATTGTGCTTCATGACTGTATTTGCAGGCTTTGACATTTTATGATATATGTACATTAAGGAAAATATTTCGTTTTTACACTGTTCTGCAGTTCTCTAATAAAATGCTATTCTGTATCACATGTAGTCATGCCATCTCCTCCTGTGCTCCCGTCGTGGACAATGTGACTGTAAGGCAGCGCTGATTATTATTATTTTATTTTTTTTAATACATTTTGAATTACGTTTGGATTTTACTAGATGTATATAGCCTAAAACAATCGGCACAAATAACACTGTTGGATTTAATCTCCATGATAATGTGGACATAACGTATGAAATGGAGTGAAAATTAAATGTCATTAATTCTTATAATAGTTATCCTCACGTACGCACGGCTCAAAGTTTGTTTATAGGTGCGCATGTTCTCCTTTCAAGTTTGTTTTTTTATAGATCACAACCTTTTGTTTCCAAAAGGAAACCGTTTCCAGCCCCGTTTTGTGCGTACGCACGCTTTATAAATGAGGTCTTTACCTAAGAACAATCTATTCATGAGAAGCTTGAATAAACAAATGATTTTTTTCCCCTCAGAATGAACTTACACAATGAGACAATGAATGAGTCCTGAAAAGGCAGTTCCATAACTGCATGGCTTTTGTAAGAAAATCTTTGCTTTGGTACTAAATAGCCTGCACTTTTTATCTGAAGTTGGCATGGTGGATCATAAAAAACAAAGTTAGCAGAAGACCATTCAATGCTGTATAAGTCAGGAGTAGTATTTTGTAATCAAGTTGGAATATGACTGGAGCCAGTGCAGTGTGGATAATATAGGAGTGATGTGTTCATATCTTCTGGTTGTACTTAGGACTCTAGCTGCTGCATACTGGAATAACTGCAACTTGCTTATTCACCTTCTGAACAGTAATACATTAAAATACTTACATAGAGGTAACAAAAACACGAACTAGTATTTGTGCATCATGCATACACCTATTGATAGTATCTACAAGAGCTAAATGAAAGACTGGAGCCAATAATCACACCAAGGTATTTTACTGCTACACATGATTAAACAGAAAGGCCATACAAAATCACTCTGGAATCATAAAGTTTTCTTCTGGCTAGATAAGGTTCTAGGGTAGTTGACGTGACATGGCTTTTTCACTGTCACAGAAGATAAAACATAATTTATTTCACATTTTCATAATTTAGAATACTGTAAATGGTTAAACATTTTCTTGTTTTATATGAATTTGTTGTTTTAATACCCAAGTTATTGTTAGTTTTTTTTTAGAACTTTGAGCCAAATCTCAAAATTGTCCTATGGTGTGACGGTAGACAACATTATTTCATAAATATTACATTTTATAAATAAAGAAAATAATGTTTAAAAATCTTAATGAACACTCCTGGCATAATTATGCAAGTGTCTATTTCACTAAGTGGCCATCACTTTTCATATACATACATTTCTAAAAGTGTAGGAATTTCATAAAGTTTGTCACAGAAAAAAATGTCCTTTGGTGTTATGCAAAAACCTAATTTTAATTTGGGCAATATCATGGACAACTACATTTAATTGAAAGACCCCACTCAAGGTCATGTGACTGAAGACCCCTATGAAGGCCATGAGAAGTGCACATGGTAAGTATTTCTCTCAGAATTGTTTAAATATTTAACTATGTTTTAAGACCACTGAAGTTAAGTTTTTTTGTCCTTTGGTGTGACACCATTCATCTATTCATGGTGAAAATGATTCTAATTAATACTTTCATGTAAAATAAATATCACTTTAAGAAAATAATGTTTTAATAATGTGAACAATTCTATCTCAAATATTTATTTTATGTTATTTAATATAATTTCTTAGTACTTTTTAAATGTCACACCATAGGACACATTTACAGTATTGTTGAGTGAAAAAGTGAAAAAAATATGTGAAGTCATTGACAAAATGAGTGACCAGTACTATTTTCTGAAACTTTCATACTCCACAAATATTTCTGAAATTTTCATACTCCACAAATATATGTATTTTTTCTTAAAAAGTTATGCTTTCCAAAAAAAGTACTTTTTCTTGGTCATTTGTCAACTACCCTCTACTTTGGGCTAGGCCTTTTAGTTCCAGTATATGGAAAATAAAAAAGACACTATATGCAATTGTTTGCTTTGAACAGTGTAGGGAAGGCATTGGTCAGGTGTCCACATACATTTAGCCATATAGTGTATACGTTCTATCGTAATAGGTATTATCTCAATATGGGCCAGGTGTGGTAACACGCAATTAAGCTCAGGTGTATCCCATTTCTCTTGATTGTTGCTAAGATGTTTCTACACCTTGACTAGTGTCCACAGGTGTGACCAGCTCTTAAATGAGTCCTGGTTGTGCCAAACTTCTTTGATTTGAGATTTATGGAGGAAGTTTGGCACAACCAGTACTCATTTAAGAGCTGGTCACTCGGCTAAACTGAGCAATCGAGGGAGAAGTGCCTTAGTAAAAGAGGTGACCAAGAACCCAATGGTAATGCTCACTGAGCTCCAGAGAACCTGTGTGGAGATGGGACAAAGTTCTTGAAGGTCAACCATCACTCCAGCCCTCCACTAAGTTGTGCTTTATGGCAAAGTGCAAAACACATGAAAGGTTGCTTGAAGTTTGCAAAGATGTGCCTGAAGTGCAAGACTGTGAGGAACAAAATTCTCCAGTCTGATGAAACTCTTTGGCCTCAATTTGAAATATTTAAATGTCTGAAGGAAACCAGGCATCAATCATCACCTGCCCAACACCATCCCAAAAGTGAAGCACGGAGGTGGCAGAATTATGTGTTTTCCGTGTGTTTTTCAGCAGGAGGGACGGTAATACTGGTCAGGGTTGAATGAAGGCTAAATGGAAAAAAGTACATATCCTCAATAAAAACCCATTCCACAGTGCTCAGGACCTCAGACTATAAGAAAGTTCACATTCCAACATGACAACAACCCTAAGCACACAGCCAAGTCAACACAGTGAATGGCACAGCCAGAGCCCTGACTTGAACTCTATTGAACATCTCTGGTGAGACCTGAAAATGGCTGCCCACCGATGATTCTCATTCAACCTGAATGAACTTGAGAGGATTTACAAAGAAAGTCCTCCAATCCAGGTTGTGTTTTAATATCCAAACAGACTTAAGGCTGTAATGACTGCCACATGTGCTAAATATTGAGTAGGGACCTGAATAGTGTGGGAAAATAATTTTTTAAAGTCATTGTTTTATTTCCTTTTAGTTCTAGCATATTTCTGTGGATAATATAGAAGCCCAATCAAGTTACAATGCTAGTCAAATTCAATCTTTACATTAGACTTTTGGTTCCTGTATCTCATAAATATCGAAGGAAAGGGGCAAGGTAACTCAGGGTATCATCTGTCTCTTTGCGCCATTTGTCCTATTGTTATGTTAATGGTATTAAGGGTGGGTGAAATTCCAGGATCTGGTGTGGGGGCTGTTACATCCTTTCATGTTTTGATGGTCACCCGAGTGTTTTGTCGATATCTGATGGGACTGCCCCTAAAATGTGTATATTTACAATGTATTACAACTTTAAGTCACACTTGATGACTGCATCGCCCGTGCCAGTACGCTCTGACTTGCAGACTAGTTCCATCGTGTATCTACAATAAAGAATACTGCACAAGGATATCCAAGTCTCCTGGTCTTCTCTGGAAAAAGTTTACAACAGATGGTGCCGTGACCCAGATAGAGCTTCTCATCTCACTAAACTTCTTCAAAACTTCAAGCTCCAGAATCTCCAGATTTTTTCCAACCCAACTTTGATTTGGTGAGTGTCACTCTATCCAAAGAACCTACAGACCAGTATACATGTGGTTATCCTCTGCTTTGTCAGGGAAGAGTTAAACAGCAGCAGGGTTTGGTTTAACTACAATTTTGGTTTATCCTCTGTTTAGGCAGGGACGAATTTTGGGTTATCCTCTGTTCAGGCAGGGAAGAATTTTTTGGTTTATCCTCTGTTGATCGGAGAAGAATTTTGGTTTAATCCACTGTTTACCAGGGAAGATTTTGTTGTTTATTCTCTGTTGATCAGGGAAGAATTGTGGTTTATCCTCTGTTTACCAGGAAAGATTTTGTGGTTTATCCTCTGTTGATCAGGGAAGAATTTTGGTTTATCCTCTGTTAATCAGGGAAGAAATTTTGGTTATCCTCTGTTGATCAGGGAAGAACTTTGGTGTATCATCTGTTTATCAAGGAAGAAATTTGAGTTACCCTCTGTTTATTGGGGAAGAGTTTTGGTATATCCCCTGTACACCAGGGAAGAATTGTGTGTTATCATCTAAAAATCAGAAACAGTTATGGGCTATTCCCTACTTTAGAGAACCTAACAGTAGATTGTCTAAAAAGAGAAATCCCATAGCAATCAAAATGTTTAAAAAGAATGCACGACTGATCCCCACTACTGAAAAAGGTGGATTAGCTACCCCTTTGTGGACTAGTGGAGAGTTCAAATCACTGTTAGATGAGCAAATGAATGTTATAGTGACAGACTCAGTCAAACAGAATTTGACAAAGAAATATGGCATTCATCCAGACAAAGTATGGTCTATTGAAGAGTGCAAAAAGGTGCTAGGTGCTTGTATCAGAAAGAAAAATGTCAAAGGAATTATCTGTTGCCACATGGAATTTTGTGTTACCTCAGCACAAGAGCATGCTCAACGTATTGCATAGCTAGAAGAGCTAAACAAAGAATTACGTGCACGAGTATCTTCCATCACTAATGTATATCCTGACTTGCATTCCTTGTCTAACCAAGAGGGAGATAATGTGTCCTTTAGTGACCTTACTGATCAGCCAGTCAATGCCCTTGTGTGTGGAGCTCGAAAAGGGTTCAAAATAGAATAGAAGAGGCAGAAAATACTCCATCTCCAGTATTACAAGTGCAAACTGTCATTAAAGCTTTAGGGCCTGAAACAATAGAGAGACTTTCTCAAAGTTTGCCATCAGCACATTCTAATTTTTTTAAATTTAGGAGAGCATTAGCAAAAAAACTGCTTCTCTATGACATGTCTCTAGTGGAGGTCACTCAACTTATGTCTCAGGTGTTAACAATCAGAATTTAAGTGTTTTGAAAGTACTGTGTATACTTCTGATTTCAAACGTGCCAGCAAAGATGAGTTTCGAGAAGGAGTCCTTACGATACTGAAGGATATTATTGGGCCAAAGATTGACTGGGCCAGAGTCACTAGCTGTGTACAGAAAAAGAAAGAATCTGTAAGTGAATACACTGAAAGATTTTGTCAATCAGCTGTTTCATACAGTGGAATAGCCAACAGTCCAGATGATGTATTAGGTGATAAGGGACCATTAGTCAGGGCATGGTTTGATGGCCTTTCATCAGAGTACAGGAATGCTCTGCCTTTCTTAGACCTTACTTGGTCTATTCAAACACTGAAAAGCAGCTTGTACAGGTTAGCCATCTGGGAAAGGGATTCTGATGTTAAGATAAAAGTCAGAACAGTCACAGCGTCGCTAAATAATTCCTATGCAGAAGGCAAGAACCCGGATTCCCTAAGAGAGAGGGAACATGTAACTATTGTGGAAAATCAGGGCACTGGGTAAATGATTGTAGGAAAAAGCAGCAAGATAGCAGGAGAAATTTACAACATAACCCCTCACCCACGCAGCCTGCTTATAACCCAGAGGTAGTCCATCCTCTTTCTAGTGAAACCATAGGACAGCTTGTTCAGGCCTGTACAAATGCAGTTTTAGGCCAAACAATAAAAGTCAGGTGCCCAAATTCAGTATCTACTACTCTCACTTGGTTTTGGACCATGCCCCTGTCACTAACCCATCCTCTTGTCTGCATGTCTGCAATGACTGATGTTCCTTTGGAGGATGAAGAAATGACTCATGATTGTGTTAGCTTACACACTCATCTTCAAATACTATTGCAGAGAGTCCACTAAATAATGCTGATTTTGAATTGTTTGTTGATGGTTCAGCTCAAGTCATTGGAGGGAATAGAAGAGCAGGGAAAGCAATGACCTCTGTATCTGTTGTAGATATCTGTTGTATATCTGGAATCCGGCTTTTAGAGGTATAGCCATAGAGACAGCCAAATGCTGTGTTGTTTGCCAACAGAATCAGGTCGAGTAGAGAGAGCAAACAGGATGTATTTTACAGGAGAATAGTGAAGAAAGTTGCCAGAATGCTACTATGTAAAGGAAAAGTTGGACTCATGTCTCATACTGTAAAGTAGTTTCATCAACTGCAGGGATAGACTAGGACACACAGACCAGTAAGGAGCCCAGGGAGGAACCGAAGGCAGTAGGCCTCTGGGGTCAATTCGTAATGTTGGATGTATTGCGTGTTTGAGAGCTAAGAGGACTTTTCGGAATTCCCCATTCAAGTCTATGGGATGTTCGATCGTCGACAACGGGAAAACGAACCTGTCCGAGTTTGGTGTAAATCGCTCGAAAACTTTAACTTAAAACTAGTTATAAATCTCAAAAATGTATAATAGAAGTCTATGGGAAAAAAGGCCACTTTGAGCTTCCGTACCGGGAATGCCAGAATTCCGATTGATTAGAAAAATAGGAGCAACAAACTTCAGACCAGGGTCTATGACATATCTGAATTTGGTGCATGTGGCTCGAAAGCCCTAGGCCACATTTTTAAAAAAAAATATTTGTCTAAGAAGAAGAATAATAACTAGATTTGTAAAGTTTGTCACGACAAACTTTGATGTTGGCTTTGACGGTGCAAGTATTCGCAAAGGCCGGTGCTTTTTGGAGGCGAGTGGACAGAAAGATTGTGACCGCTACTAGACCACAAGGGTGCCAATACTTTTGGAGGCAAGCGGACATGAACACTTGACGTGATCCGAATACCCGTGAGCCAGTTCCCCTCACTGGGCTGAGTGTTTTGATATGTCACATGTCCATATTGTGCAAATTTTTAATTTAGAGGACTTTTCGGAATTCCCCATTCAAGTCTATGGGATGTTCGATTGCCGACTACCGGAAAACCGAAAATTCGGTCGGAACCCCGGAATAAAAACTTCGTCCGGAGTAAGGTCCTAAAGAACCTGTCCGAGTTTGGTGTAAATCACTAAAAATCTTGCCGAGTTATAAACCTCAAAATTTATAATGGAAGTCTATGGTAAAAAAGGCCACTTTAAGCTTCCGTACCGGGAATGCCGGAATTCCGATCGCTTAGAAAAATAGAAGCAACAAACTTCAGACCAGGGTCTACGACATATCCGAATTTGGTGCATGTGAAAGCCCTAGGCCGCATTTTTTAAAATTATTTTTTGGCTAAGAATAATAATAATAACTAGATTTGTAAAGTTCATCGCGACAAACTTTGATGTTGGCTTTGACGGTGCAAGTATTCGCAAAGGCCGGTGCATTTTGGAGGCGAGTGGACAGAAAGATTGTGAAAGCTACTGGACCGCTAGGGTGCTAATACTTTTGGAGGTGAACGGACATGAGCATGTGATGTGATCCGAATACCCGTGAGGTAGTTCCCCTCATTGTGCTGTGTGTTTTGATGTCACATGTCCATGTTGTGCAAATTTTTAATTTTCACGTGACGTCACGTGACCATAATACCCGTGGGGCAGTTCCCCTCATTGTGCGGAGTGTTGTGATATGTCACATGTCCATGTTGTGCAAATTTTTAATTTTGCTTGTTTTTGGGGCGGGGCTACATGTGACCTCACGTGGTGTTGAGTGACGTCACCAGATTACCCGGTGGGGCACCAATACTTTTGGCAAAAAGTGGCTACTGAGGGTTTCGACATTTCATGTCAATACTGCAGTCATTATGGGATTCTACTTATTATTATTCTGCATAGAACAATACATGCAATTCTTAATGTTGGATGTATTGCGTGTGTGAGAGCTTAGAGGACTTTTCGGAATTCCCCATTCAAGTCTGAGATGTTCGATCGTTTTAAGCAATAACAATGTACTGTACAATAGTGTAGCAGGGGGGCACGGTGGCTTATGTAAGAAATAAAAAAATGTGTTGTGTAAAAATAAGACGATGTTGAAGATCTTAATGAAGAACAAAATATGTATATATATATATATATATATATATATATATATATATATATATACACATACATACATTTTATATATATATATATATATATATATATATATATATATATATATATATATATATATATATATATATATATATATATATAAATCTGAAGAGGTAGAACCAATGAACAACAAAAGCCCTGAACCTCAGTGACTGACTGCAAAATGCAAGTGATTTGAAAAAGGGAAATGAATATAAGATTGCATAGTAAATAGATAAAGTAATAGGAATCAACACATTTATCATATCACAACAAGAGCTACACAGGGGACTAGGCAGGGCACTGGGGGGACTGGATAAAAAAAGACAAAGGTCTTTGAAAAGAGGAGCATGAATTAAATATATGAAAGGACACTGAAGTCCAATGGGACTGGATAATTATGCCACTTGTACTGTACTCCTGGTACAAGTTGGTTTGTTTGCTGCATTGCTTTACTGCTAATAAACCATTCTCATGTAATTCCTTTCTTGTGAGTTTCTTTATTCAGTGCAGAAAGAATATCCAACTAAATCATTTAGATACACAAGGTCCTAGATGAGTTCATAAACAAATAGTGTCACGCATTTAGCCCAGGGCAACAGTGAGACAAGCCAAAATATTTACAAATCCTAAAGCCACCAAAGGTACAATCCACAATTTATTATGGTACGCATCATGTTTTTCAAGATGGCGCCGCAGATGGCTGCCTCGGCACGACTCTCTCTAGTACTTTCTTTCTTTTTGTTTACTTTCTGTGTGTTTGCTTACCCTACCATGATAACTTACACTAGAGAAGAACTGCTTAACATTGGGCAGTTCACTCCAGACAACTTTTCACCTCTTTTCACAAACCCGGATAATTTTTTGGAAATCTTAGTTGGAGGAGCAGCTGCGCTGTATGGTACGTGGAGGAGACGCCGGGGAGGGAAGCGCGCCGGGGCGCTAGTGAAGCTGCGACAGAGGGGATTTAGAACTGTTTCTTCTCAACGGAACAAACAAGGACTTTTCATGCTCCGCTGCTCTCTGTTTTACTGAAACTTGGCTCAGTCACTCAATCCCGGACAGTGCATTACTTCTCTCGGGCTTCCACTTACACCACACGGATCGCGTAACGGAGCTCTCGAGCAAAGTGAAAGGCGGCGGAATCTGTTTCTACATTAATGAACATTGGTGTACAGATGTCACAGTGCTGAATAAATACTGCAGCCCAAACCTGGAATCAATGTTCATTAACTGTAAACCGTTTTATTTACCCCGGGAATCCTCCTCATTCATCCTGACCGGAGTTTACATCCCACTGCAGGCCAACGTGAGTGATGCATTGCAAAACCTGGCAAACCAAATATCTGTCTTGGAGCAAAATAATCCGGATTCTCTTTTTATTATTCTTGGAGACTTTAACAGGGCAAAACTTACACTTGAACATGCAAAATACAGGCAACATATAAATTGTCCCACAAGGGAGAAAAATACACTGGATTATTTCTACACAGTTCTTAAGGATGCATATCTCTCTGTACCCAGGGCAGCCTTGGGGAACTCTGGTCACTGTTTGGTCCATCTTATTCCAACATACAGGCAGAAACTAAAATCTACTAAGCCTGTAGTAAAAACAGTGAAGTGATGAAGTGATGGACTAGTGAGGCAAAGCAGGAACTACGAGACTGTTTTGACTGCACTGATTGGAGTACTGTATCTTTGAGGCTGGAACTGACAGCCTGGATGAACTGACTGACACTGTGACATCGTACATCAGTTTTTGTGAAGACGTGTGTGTGCCAACCAAAACCTTCTGCAAATTCAGTAATAACAAGCCATGGTTCACAGCCAAACTCAAAAAACTTCGACAAGCCAAGGAAGATGCCTACAGAGGGGCAGACAAAACTCTATAAGCAAAAAAGACAAAATTCTCCCATCCAACCCAGCACACTGACTGACATCACACCTCTGGGAACCTCATTAACAACTCCTCCCAACACTCAAGTTGCACTCACGATTTGTGAAGTGGATGTGAGTCGGCTCTTTCAGAGACAGAAGACAAGGACAGCCCCGGCCCAGGCCCTGTCTCAAAGCATGTGCTGATCAACTGGCTCCTATTTTCACCAATACCTTCCACAGATCTCTGGAGCTGTGTGAAGTCCCCTCCTGCTTTAAACTCTCCACAATCATCCCAGTCCCCAAGAAACCCTCCATCAATGGACTAAATGACTACAGGCCTGTTGCTCTGACATCTGTTGTCATGAAGACCTTTGAACAGCTGGTATTGGCCCACCTAAAGTCTGTCACAGAACAGATGCTGGATCCCCTTCAGTTTGCCTACCGTGCAAACAGGTCAGTGGATGACGCAGTCAACATCGGACTGCACTACATTCTGCAACACCTGGACTGCCCAGGGACATACGCCTGGATTCTGTTTGTTGACTTTAGTTCGGCTTTTAATATTATAATTCCGGAAATTCTTCACTCCAATTTCCTAAGGCTCACTATACCCAATTCCATCTGTCAGTGGATCACCAGCTTCCTGACAGACAGGAAACAACAGGTGAGACTGGGAGGTGTCACCTCCAGCATTCAGACAATCAGCACTGGCGCTCCCCAGGGATGTGTCCTCTCCCCACTGCTATTCTCCCTCTACACTAATGACTGCACTTCAAGTGACCCAGCTGTTAAACTCCTGAAGTTTGCAGACGATACTACGCTCATCGGTCTCATCCAAGATGGCGATGAATCTGCATACCGAGAGGAGGTAAAGCGGCTGGTGCTATGGTGCAGTCAGAACGGAGATGATAGTGGACTTTAGGAAAGACCCCTCAACACTACTTCCCCTCACAATATCAAACAGCCCGGTCTCATCTGTGGAGGCCTTCAAGTTTCTGGGCACTACCATTTCCCAAGAACTGAAATGGGAGTGCAATATAAACTCTATCATCAAAAAGGCCCAGAAGAGGATGTACTTTCTACGTCAATTAAGGAAGTACGGTCTGCCACAGAAGCTGTTGATGCTGTTCTACACTGCAGTCATAGAATCTGTCCTGTGCACATCCATCACCATCTGGTTTGGTGCAGCAACAAAACAGGACAGAAACAGACTGCAATGCACAGTTAGAACAGCAGAAAAAATAATTGGCACCCCCCCTGCCCACTCTCCAGGACTTGTACGACACAAGAACCAGAAACCGGGCAGGGAAAATCACTACTGACCCTTCACACCCTGGACACACCCTCTTTCAGCCCCTCCCTTCTGGCAAGCGCTACAGATCTCTGCTTACTAAAACTGCCAGACACAGGAACAGTTTCTTTCCCCAGGCAATCACCCTGATCAGCAAATCTCCATAATTATATTTACTGATTCTTATCATAAGTCCTGCATTATCAGGACTGTCAGTCATCAAATCATCTGTATATTACACACTACTGCTGCTGTATATTGCACAAAATGCATAATATTGCACAATATTGTTATTTGCACTCCCACACTTTATGTACATTACTGATCGTTCATACTCCATATTCATATTTTATATATTTTATTCATTCTATATCCTCATTTTATACTCATTCTGTCTACATTGTATCTCATCATCTGCATTGTTTTCTTGTATAGTATTGTGTTTTTTATGTCTGTACCTTTGAGAGTCATAAACTGCTGGAACCAAATTCCTTGTGTGTGTCAACACACTTGGCCAATAAATCTGATTCTGATTCTGATGTGTGAGAGACGTCCTCTGCCTTATCTACCTTGTCTTCTCAGCCAAACACAGTGCCAGATACAGTATGTCAGTAAATGAGTAAACTTTAAGCTCTGTTGACCCTTTTTGTGCAGTAAATGCCACCTACATAACCACAACTCTTGCTCTAATTTTTCCAAATTGTTCCAAACCGACCATTGCACAAATAACTGGATGGATAAATAATAACAACAGATGTTGGAAGTGTAGAAGCCTAATAACTGCACAATGAAAAATCCATGTGCCAATTGTGATTAACAACACCTATAAATTATCTATGAAATGGCATCTAACATCAACAAGAGCATCTTTAATATGAATACAGTACCCTTTATCTTGATCAGGCCACTCACTAAGACATGTTGAAAATGGTTTAGGTCAGACTCTACAGCAAAATGAGAATACTGGATACAGTTCAAATCGAATCAAATCAAATCAAATTTGATTTGTCACATACACATACTGTATTCAAGCATAAAAAGGATATGGTTATGGATGGTTAAGGATAAAAATAAGGATAAAAGTATAAAAATAAAACCAAAAGGAGGTAGATAAATAAAAAGTATAAACTATATAAATATGTGAATATATAAATGAAAAATATATGTATATACGTAAATGCATATAGTTTTAATGATTGTCCTTAAATTGGCCATGTGACAGTCCAGAGTTAGACAGTCCAGTGTCATAGTGCAAAAAAAGGTTGTGCAGAAAAAAAGTGAAGATGGTTTAAACTCTGAATGACCTGCGGGAAGAAGCTTCTCATTCTCTCTGTGTTTTCTTTCAACAAAAAAAACAGTCCATTGTTGGATGGCTAAGGTCAATTACAATCGTCCTGCCATCTGGCTAATGATAAAGGACAACAATTATCCCCAAAACAGTATGTTACCTTTAGCTGGAGAAGACAGCTGAATCAATTGCCTTCACAACAATTAGGCATTACGTAGTAGAGATCAAAAGAGTGCATTAGACTGAATAATCTGATACTGTAAATCAGAACCTTCAACACACTATACTCTTTAATGCACAAGGGCTGTCAAGCATTGTCGAGCAATCATGCATTGTAAGTGTTCTAAAGCACATATCTCAGAGATGTTCAAATTACACATTTTAAACAGCCCATGCTCATTGTCGTTCTGATCATTCGCCAGTGATCAGACTAATAACCTCAGTATTGAATGGCTCATTAGCCAAACCTGTTTCTGTTAGCAAATTTCTGGGTTGGGCTAACTAAGTAACTAACTAAAAAAATTACATTCTTTGACCAGGTATTTGAAGCTATATATTTGAATTAAGCAGTGTTCCACTCTCCCTCACAAGATCTGTTTCAATATGCTGTTAAGCTAGGGCAGACTTAGAAAAGGGAAAATTACAACACAGAGCATAGTTCCAGTTCCATCTGAAGTCCAGATGTGGAAACCATATTAGTTTGTATAGAACTACTTGCTAAGTCTACAGACCCAGCAGTCCCATCCAAAATGGTGACCATCCTATCAGAGTGGCAAGCAATTATGGTTATGGTCTCTCAAGTCCCTGGAGCCTCTTGACCAAATTAACAAAGTGACATGTGTTCTCCCCATCAGCAGCAGAAGAATTAGAGTGGCAGAGGTCATTATTGAATACTATTGAAAACTGTGTCAGCATATTTCCAAGCTTATTGTAATCCAGAGATATCAAATTTTGTGTACTTTGGAGAATATACGAAGCATTCAGTAAAGGATGACATGCACATGGACTTAACGTGACTGCTCTTTTACTCACACATGCATAGAGAATCACACCAGAACATGTACAAACAGAAAACACATGCAAGAAGTGCATTCTGGGAAATGTAGTTAAATAACAGCATTAACAACATACACAACCAGAGCCATTCGGCCCTATACGCTCACTACGCAAGTTGCGTAGGGCTCAGCAAATTACGCAAGGCCCCGCCTCCCCTGCCTCATTTTACAGCGTGTGTTAATGTTTACTGTGTAGATGACAATATGAAGCGGAGCTATCCATCTGGCCATGAAAAGAGAAACAAAATGAGAGTGAAATGTGAGAACAGCAATCAGGTAAACTTGTGTTCTCTTCAAGTTTGATGTCAGCAAGAGCAAATAACAGTAAAGTTAGTTTTATGTGATTCTGTGTCTAGTCTCTATCTGACTAGCTAAATTAGCTGTGCAGTGCTGCCAGTGCTTCCCTCGGCTTGTCTGTCACACAACAATTTATTGCGTGAACATTCTCGTGAATAAACGCCCAAGGGCAACGGTGTTTATAAACGGCAGCTTTTTGACCACGCTGCACGTGAACATGCGTTCATATGCACGTGCAATCATGTGTCCAGCAGCAACATCTGTGTGTACTCCTAAATGACAATGTTTATAGTCTCTCAATCAAGGTTTTACACACACACACACACACACACACACACACATATATAATATTTTGTTACATTTTATTTTCTGCTTATTTAAGATAATGTTAATATTCACTTTAAATTCAATTGCTAATATTCAACTAAAAATTCTATTCAAAATATTCCATTCAATAAAGATTTGTTTATACCTCATTCAATTCTGTATTGTTTTTCTCTTTGACCGAGAGATGGAGCAAACTTTTTTAAAAGGAGGGAGGTTTGTAGTGGGAGCAGTGGGGTGACAAGTGTGAATATGTGGCAAATGGTTTACATGGCTCACGGGTCAGGAGGGCCCCTTAGCAGAATTTTGCTTAGGGCCCCAGGGAGGTCAGGATCGGCTCTGTACACAACACAACTGATGCAAACAATACATAACTTAGGATAGCAAGGATTTTGAAATTTCCAAATTGCTGTACAAATTGTGAGTGCTTGTATAAAACACCAGTTGAATCCACAGTTTACACTAATCTGTGGCATCATAAGTGTACATGGTCATGGACATGCCCAAACGGTTTGATTATAAGGGTAATATAATGAGCCTTTAATTTTTCTTTAGCACCATAGAGCGAGAGCTCCTTCTAGTGGCTATTTGTCTCTATTTTACTTTGCATTACTTACAAAGGCTCAAATTTATTATGTAGGTATATTCATTAAAATGTACATTCAACCATTGTATTGCAAGATTTGTTTTGTTAATTGGATATATTATTAATGGTTATTCTTTTTTCTTTCAGAAACCAGTCATATATAAACATAAACAAAATAAAAGCCTTTCTGGTAAAAAAAAAAATAAATTATAACCCTACCTAAAAAATAGTAAAATGTATAATAATAATAATAACAATAATAATAATAATAATAATAATAATAATAATTTATATTCCTTTTGCCAAAATCACATTATTTAATGAAATAAGCAGTACAGACACTTTCTTTTTCTCACTTTCAGTTATGATGTCATAATGAGTAAATCTAATAAAAGGAAAATAGAGTTTCTTAGTTTAATAGTTTACTCTATTTTCCTTTTATTAGATTTACTCATTATGACATCATAACTGAAAGTGAGAAAAAGAAAGTGTCGTTTACATTAGGGCTCCCTGAGACCAGTCAGAAGTCAACATTTACATCTACAAACTGACAACGATAAATCAAATAAGACCAAAGCCATGGGAGGGCTTTTTCCTTAAATCCAACAATATTTTCTAGCCTCTCAGCTCAGAATATGATAAACTAGAACGGTACATTTCCTAAAGAAAATGTGAATGTGCTTGCACGTGGCAAGTTCCCCTCATCGTGCTGAGTGTTTTGATATGTCACATGTCGATGTTGTGCTAAATTTTTTATGTCGCTAATTTTGGGGGCGGGGCTACATGTGACGTCAGTTCCCCTCATCGTGCTGAGTGTTTTATTTTGTGTAAGTGAGATATGGCTTCTTTATATTGCAATATGGTTCGTAAGGTGCACTACATGGTTGCTAGGGTATGGCTGCACAGTTACTATGGTTATATTTGCAGACTAGTTTCTCACCTGCAACAAAAGAGCACACCTGAAAATCCATTTATCTTTTCCTGAAACAAGCGCCATGAAGATCTTGAGCTAAAGCATCAATCAGTGATTTTACTGGGAAAAAATATAATCACGTTACAATAAGGATCATTAGTTCAAATGTAATGTATTAACTAACATTTACTAACCCATTCATCCATCCATTTTCTACCGCTTATCTGGGGCCGGGTCGCGGGGGCAGCAGTCTAAGCAGGGACACCCAGACTCCCCTCTCCCCAGACACTTCCTCCAGCTCTTCCGGGGGAATACCGAGGCGTTCCCAGGCCAGCCAAGAGACATAGTCCCTCCAGCGTGTCCTAGGTCTTCCCCGGGGCCTCCTCCCGGTTGGACATGCCTGGAACACCTCCCCAGGGAGGCGTCCAGGAGGCATCCGAAACAGATGCCCGAGCCACCTCAGCTGACCCCTCTCGATGTGGAGGAGCAGCGGCTCTACTCTGAGCTCCTCCCGAGTGACTGAGCTCCTCATCTCTAAGGGAGCGCCCAGCCACCCTACGGAGGAAACTCATTTCGGCCGCCTGTATCCGGGATCTTGTCCTTTCAGTCATGACCCAGAGCTCATGACCATAGGTGAGGGTAGGAACGTAGATTGACTGGTAAAGAAAGAGCTTCGCCTTACGGCTCAGCTCTCTCTTCACCACAACAGATCGGTATATCGACCGCATCACTGCAGAAGATGCAACGATCTGCACCGATACTAACCATGAGCAATAAATTATTGTATTTAGTAATCTTTGTTAAAATAAAGTTTATTATTTGTTCATGTTAGTTCACAGTATATTAACTACTGGGAAAAAATATAATCACATTACAATAAGGATCATTAGTTCAAATGTAATGTATTAACTAACATTTACTAACCATGAGTAATAAATTATTGAATTTAGTAATCTTTGTTAAAATAAAGTTTATTCTTTGTTCATGTTAGTTTACAGTATATTAAGTAATGTTAACACGGTGTTAATAATGTATTAGTAAATGTTGAAATTAACATGAACAAAATGAATAAATGCTGTAGAAGTGCAGTTCATTATTAGTTCATGTTAAGTAATGTGGTAACTAATGTCAACTAATGAACCTTTATTATAAAGTTTTAGAAAAAAAAAACTGTCCAAGGGTGGATTCGAATCTCTGCATGCTAAACGGATTCGCTATCCACTATGCCATCCAGGAACACGAGAAAGCCTTTGTGGTTTTATGTATTGATTCACTAATGTGAAGAATGGCGCGTCTAAGAATACCCAAGCTTTATTATATTAAAGTCATTCTTATCATTCTTTGTGATATACGTGTCATATGTTTAAAAATAATTATGTAATGTGAGGAGACAAAGAAAAAATGCGCTTGATTTTAATTAATGGGTGGCTCTTAAAAGAGCCGTTGCTGTTCTTAAAAGGACATTAGTTTAAACTGAAATAAAAAATTATAAAAACTACACTGATAGTTGAAAACAACAAAAAGTTATACAAATGGCAGAAACAACAACATATGTGACCGCAGTGCTGTCCAAGGCACACCAGCACTAGGTTTAAGCATTAAATACACGGTTAAATGTTATATTGTTTGAAAGCTTAGACTCTCGGGATTTTATTAAGCCCACACACAAAGCATAATATGATTTATAGCCATCATACTAATTTAATCCAACTTGATAGTCACCGGAAATAGGCGGCGCTTACCTTTCTTCACTGGGGTAATATTTTCCAAAACAAGTGCTTGTAAAAAATCCCCAAGAGTCTAAGGAACTGGAATATGTAAGCCTTTTAATCCAAAGCGCTTTAATCCAAAACGCGTTTCTGGCCGAAATGTGTAAACAACAATCCACGTCCGTCCTTTGTTTTCGGCTCTCACTTTATTTTCCAAAACAAATGCTTGTAAAAAATCCCCAAGAGTCTAAGGAACTGGAATATGTAAGCCTTTTAATCCAAAACGCTTTAATCCAAAACGCGTTTCTGACCGAAAAATGTACTTCCGTCCTTGATCTTTTTCTTCCAACGTTGTGTGATCTGACAGATTCACTGGTGTCTGCTGCCCTCTATTGGATGTTAGCACATCTACAGAGAGATTCCCCATTCAAGTCTATGGGGAAAAAACACCCCTTTGAGCTTCCATACTGGGAATTCTGGAATTCTGATCGCTTACAAAATAGATAGCACACCTCTCTTCAACGAGCCGGTCGATTTGACACCTCATTTATGGGTCTAGGACAAAAGCTGCGGAACAAGTTACGCGCCGAAAAAGTGTCCGGAAGAATAATAATAATAATAATAATAAGTATGCAAGAGAATAAGAATGTGCTTTAGCAAGCACATTAATAATAATAAGTATGCAAGAGAATAAGAATGTGCTTTAGCAAGCACATTAATAAGTATGCAAAAGAATAAGAATGTGCTTTGCAAGCACATTAATAATAATAATAATAATAATAATAATAATAATAATAATAATAATAATAATAAGTATGCAAGAGAATAAGAATGTGCTTTGCAAGCACATTAATTAGGTCAAAAGCTGGTCAAGGAACACCAGCAAGAAGATACATACCTGATATACCTCATTTACCAGTGCTGTCTCTGTGCTATGATGAGGCCTAAATCCTGATTGCTACATTTCATGAAATTTATTCCTATGCAGGTATGAGCATAACGTCTCTGCTCCTATTGGCCTGCTGACAGTGGTTGAGGTCAGGTTTTTCAAACAGTGATTTTATAACTGGTAGTTTAGGTTCATAGCCAGCACTAAGGGAAGAATGGATTCTTTCTGGTTGTGACAAAGGGGGTGTAGAATCTATACACTGTATATCTGCTTTAACGTGATGTGGGGTCATTATTTTAGGGTGTACTATATTTTTCTCTGTGATTATTTTTCTTCTGAGTTGTAGAGTAAAAACTCTGAATCTAAGTAATCAGTCTCCTGATCAAGTTTTGTGGAGATTATCCAATTATAAACTCTGGAAGATTACTGATGAACCTCTTTGCAGTAGTAGATGTAAATGTAATTTTAACATGATAACATGGAAAAATGCATATATCATGTCTAAGACACATTTTAAATGAAGCAAGGAACAAGAGTCTGAGATTAAACTGCAAACAACACCTTGTTGCTTAGTAACATTTCCAGAAATATGTTGGCAGCAACAGAGCAGCAGCATGAGACCTGGCAATTGCAGGCATTGTTATTTGAATAAAAAGTAATAATAGATGATAACTTATTATTTAAAATATCACGATTATTTACTTTTGTGAGTTTTAGAATTTTTTCAGTCCTTAATAAAAAATAACCAAAGGATATTCTGCTTTTTAAACCTTTAGTTAATTGTCAACTCTAGAGTGTGCATGCCCTTTTTATCTGCCTAAAGTTCCCAAATTAACATGTGAAAATTATATTTGGTTGTAGCATGAAGGAAGTGATAAAATCTTTTTTTTATTATTTCTCTAATAGTGTAATAGCTATGATGCAACCGTTTTAATTATAATCTTTAAAATCTTTTTATCAATAAGGTCATTAAAGTAATGTACACATAAAGAACATGAGCTCACAACTCATACACACATGGGGCAAACACAACTGCTCACTTAAGTTAATGATCACATCGAACAACAGAATGGGGAAAACTGTGACTGACTTTAATCGTGGGATGGTTGTTGGTACCAGATGGGTTTTTGAGTACTTTAAAAACTGACAATCTCCTGGTATTTTCACACACAACAATATCTAGAGATTATGTACATTAGTGCAAAAAAAAAAAACCAATATCCTTTGTGAGGGTATCTGCAAGCAGAAACACCTTGTTGTTGATAAATATGAGAGGAGACTGACCAGCTGATAGGAAGTGTATAGTAACTCAATAAGCATCCTTTACTACAACTTTGGTTAGCAGAAAAAATATTAGAATGCACAATACATCAAAACCATACCTTGAAATGGATGAGCTGCAACAGAAGAAGACCACATGACGTTCCACTCCTGTCAGCCAACAACAAGAAATCTGGAGCCTGGACATAGAATAAATAAAAAACTAGAGAGTTGACGACTAGAAAAAGATCAGGTGATTTATTTTCCTAATCTTCAATTGTCCAGTTTGGGTGAACCTGAATACAGTAGCATCAGATTCTTGTTCTTGATGGACAGGAACAGGATGGATTCAATGTTGTCTAATTCTGTTGCAGCCCTGACCACGGTGGCATTTTCACCTGTAGAACTGTTGCTCACTCTCTTTTTGCATTACTACATGAATGTACATGTGTACCAAATAAGGGTGTATAAAATAAGTCTATTAAAATGAATGCCAGTTTAATAAAGATCCAGGCCATTCTATAAATGTTTGATTATACAATGAGGGTCATCAGAGAAGAAAACTGTCTAAGCCACCTTTAAATGGGTTCATTAATACAGTATGATGGTATGACAAGGCCTCGCTTTTATCAGCAGGAAATGGCATAATGCTAACTTTCTATCTCTAAAAAGAGATTCCTTTTGAGATAGCAATAAACAGATATCACTGAGTTTAGGCAATGACTCAGTTGCTATGTAGAGCTACTGCAGTGAGAGAGAGAGAGAGAGAGAGAGGGAGAGAGAGAGAGAGAGAGAGAGAGAGAGAGAGAGAGAGAGAGAGAGAGAGAGAGAGAGAGAGCGAGCGAACACACTGTAAGAGTACAAGGGAGAGAGGGAGCGCTTTACCCAGCTCACTGTGCAAGAGCGTATATCTGAGCTGCTTCTGAGTGTGATTGCTGCTCTTCTCGAGGTTGCTGTTTATACTTTGCTCTGAAGATGACGTCCCTGAATGCATCCAGACACATAAACCCATCTCACTGTCTATGGACCTCCAAGCTGCCACACCACTGGGTATCCTTCCTAAGGACCTGTCCTCTCTGAAGTGGAACCTCAGTCACTAGGCTTGATAAGTGAGTACTAAATGGAAAATAGACTGTATGACTACAAGGCACAATTGATTTAACAATTGGCAGATGCACAAAGATTGCTTTGATTTCCAAATGTACTGTTCATGTTTGGATGTCTGCATGAGAGAGAGAGAGAGAGAGAGAGAGAGAGAGAGAGAGAGAGAGAGAGAGAGAGAGAGAGAGAGAGAGCATGTATTTTCTCCAGTGTAGCAAACACAGTCATTATTGCCACTTAAAAGATCAGAATTCACATGAGCTGACTGGTATAAAAAAAAGTTATGAATGATAAGTAAAGTGAAATTGTGTCTTATTAGTAGTTGTGGGTTTTCCCATTTGCTTCATTGATGTCAAATACAGTAAAATCGCTTATGCTTTTTAGGACACCTGAATTTTGTGTGAGATCAGATTGTTGCACCTGGTACCTTACTCAGAGGCAGAAAAGACAGTGGGTGCTTGCAGTGCTGGAGAGTGTTAGAAGTCATTATATTTCACTCTGAAACAAATAACTTCTAACATTGATTTTTTTTTCATTCTTTTTGTCATTTTTAAATGGTATTAAAAGGTATTGACAAACATTTACTTACAAATTGTAGCTGGAAGTGTGTGCTGTAATAGCTGGATGACCATGATGTGTGCTGAGATAGAAAAGTACTATGTGGGTGTAGAAGCATACATCAGAAAACGAGCAGAACGAAGAGCTAAGATGGTGGATGAGACATATTTCTATGGAAACAAGATCTCCAGCCCCCCGACCTTCATGGAATTTCTTAATATAGCTAAAGGGATAAGATGCAGCAGATCTGAACATAACAACAAACAGATCTCACAAAGATGCCCACCCTCCACAAATCTTCTACCTCACCCCGAAACAGCACCCCCACCTCCCCCACACCACCCCCGCACCCCAACATACATGCACACAGCACGAATAGCACTTATGTAATGGCAGCGGCTGACCAATGAAAGTGCAGTATGAAAATCACAGAAGCAAAGTTAATGCTTAGTGTACTTTTGGTGTTTTGTGTAGCACTCACATTGTTGTCAAGCTCCTCACATTCTCTGCACCTCTTTTACTCTAAACAGAGAAATGCTTGCTAAGTCATCTTACTTGATCAATGCGGCTAGTTTAATATTTTTTTTAATTCATTTTAAACTTGGTGCATTTCAACTTTGCAAGCAAAACATTGTTCATTAGTTGTCATTGCGTAAAATGTGTTAGATGTAGCCTTACAGAAGATTTAGGCAGGCTGGCATTTCCACTGCGCCACATGTTAAATAAGCATCTTAATAGGAGTCGTGAGCAGCTTGCAGCTTTCAGTAATCCCCGGCTTTTCTTAAACAGCCCGTTTTGACAAAAAAACGTCTCCTCTCCCATATATAAGACTCGTGTGAAAACACACACATTTAATTGCTATGTCCATCACTATGGTTCCTTTCCTGGAGTCGTGACAAGTGCGCGTGACGCATCGTGACCATGGCTACGGTCGATGGAGAAGCGTGAACCACACAACACGCAGGATGAATATATGAGAGGCCATTAGGATCAAATCCAATAATTTTTCGAATTATGTGAAATATGCTTTCCATAGTAACACGTTTAATGTCCGCAACGTGTGTACAGTGATTTTGTTCAATTCAGTTTATTGTTTAGCGCTTTCAACAACGGACATTGTCAAAAAGCAGCTTTACAGGGAAATATAAATTCAGAATATACATTTTACACGTACATTTATCCCTATTAAGCATGCCAGAGGTGGCAATATCTAGGAAAACTCCCTAAACTGATGTTAGGAACAACCAGACTCTGGAGCCCATTCTTATCTGGGAGACACCAGATATTGCAGCTCTTAAAACTATTTCTGTTCTATAAATTATTATATGGTCAAACATGCAGTTGAGTAACCAGAAGATTCATTCTATTTATAACATCAAGTCTCTTGATAAAGTTATCAACAGCTGTTGAGTGAAAAACTGTCATGGCAAATGCAGTCCAAAGCCATCTTCATGGTTTCTGAGTGATACTATGCACAGCAATCCCATGTATTTCCAGGTTGTCTCTTTGGGGCCATGCTCAGCAGCAGCAAGCAAACTCAAAGTTATGAGACTCCACCCAGAAGCAGGGCATCAGAATAGATCTGGCAGCTCCACAGAGCAGAAGTGGTCGGTGACATGTAATGATCATGTAATAGTTAAGGACAAAGTTCATTGTGTGCAGAGTGCAAAAAAGTGACTCTGCTAGACTAGGACTCTGGCAAGACTAGCTATTACAGCATAACTAAAAGGGAGAGCCAGAACGTCACACGGACATGAAGGTGCCCTCTAATGTCAACAAAACTGAACATGAAAAGTGGAGAGGGTGACAGCATCCAAGCATCCCAGTTTGCCAAAACACTCTATGTCCATGAATCCATATTATATTTCTAATCTTACCAATACTACTGAGATGAAAGAAGGTTATCCTAGTAATTTTTTCTACATGTGCTTCAAATGAAAGACTGGAGACAATAATCACACCAAGATCTTTTACTGATGCACATGATGAAACAGAGACCATCAGGAGTTGTCACCAGAGAGCTTACTTCTGGCTGCATGTGGTGCTAGAACAAGTAATTTTGTTTTGTCAGAATTAAGTAGGAGGAAGTTAAAAAGCTTTCACTGTCTGATCACCTATTCTTTATTAAGCTGGTGACTTTCATCTGGCTTTGCTGAACTGTGTTTTTATCAGCATAACTATGGAAGCTGATAATAATCAGTTAAATAAGTCTTAATTACAACATGTTCAAATCCACATTCTTATCTAAATCTTATATTTGTCATAGGTGTGTCTGTACTAGCATATGAATCATGTGGTTCCATTGTTTATACGGTGGCTGTGGCAGTGGAAACACAAACTTAGGTTCTGGTGGGTATTTGTGTGCACCAGCAGTACACATACACAAAGGATATGCTTTGATGATTTAGCATATTATATCTGAGAACTATGGATGATAAAAACACCAGTAACATCAATTTCAATGGACAAGGAAAAGCTTTACAATTTATGTAAATGCCATATGTGGATAACTGTCCCTTGCATACCAGATGAAGTCCACATGTCCTTTAGCATGTTATGGGCCATTCATACTCTATTGTTCCAAGCTAGCACTTTTCCAGTTGTCGTTCTTCCTAACAGAGCTGGACAGCCTCCTGGGAAAGTTTTTTGACCCAGGACTGGCCTCACCACATGTTATTTGCCTTTCTTGCCATTCTTGTTCTACAGCAGTGGTCTTCATCCTTTGCACTAAAATCATGTTGGTGGTCAAAATTTTAACTGAGAACTACCACAGTACTTGATATCTAAAGTAACTAAAAGGCCTAAGGGCAATAATTTTTAAAAGCAGCTTTAGCTCGCTCAGTGGGTTTTGTGAAAAGTAATTGCTAGGCTTTTAAAATGTATTTTAATTCTTGAATTCTCTTCTGTTGTATCTTGCTCAGATAAATTGAATCTTTAAATTTTGACAGGTTATTGGTGTGATGGGGCTCCTATCGCTCAGTGCTAAAGCCTGCTGACATATCAGACATTCAGTCATTTCTTTCACTACTATAGTAAAGAAAGTTTATTTCACATTAGGCATGGAAATGTTACATATTTGCTAAGTTTACTTTGCTTGGGAATCTTTTATCTGCAAAGCTCTCTTCTGAAATTTAATGGTTCTGATTTTTTAGAATATGAATCTTACTAATAGCAATTTTCAAAACTGTAAAATGAAAATGTTACACTTTTTTATATTTATTGTGATGTATATATTATTTAAATATAAAGCACTCATATTAAAATACCTTTTGTTAGCTTCCAAACACCATTGAGCATTTTTGAGTAGTCAGTATATATTTGACAGCTTCTCAGGGTTATCTAAGTCTTACCACTCTCTAACAATTTATAATGCTCACATACACACAGCAACAGTTTGTGTGTCCATCCTGAAACTCTGTTTAAGTCAGGAACTCCCAAACTATAGGTTGTGGCAATATGTGGAGTATCTTGCTTTCCTCTTTTTGTTTCATTCATTTACACAAATTATTAGAAGCATTTTATTTGAGATATAAGAATAAGCATAATACGAATTACACTGTTAAACACTGTTAAATGTGTATTTAAGTCATTAAACATCTTACAGTTCAACTTGGAAATCTAATGTTAAAAGATTAAAAAAATAATAATTTATGTCTCTCTCTCCCCTGAGCTTTGTGTTGTAGGTAGGCTATACACTAAAAAAACCATTAGTGTAAATATTAGATTGTTGCAAATATGTTAATTTTTTCAAATTCCTATGCCAATATTAAGTACCAAATGTGAAATTAAAAAAGTCCATGCCATACCCTGGCTGCCATTTGATTGATTCCATGGATTTTGAGCAAAATGGAGGAAAAATATATGTCAGTATTTTTTGTTTTGTATTAAAAGGTTATTGTGTTAGGAAATGTGTAAGTATTTCAGAAAAAGATTTAATTTATTTGTGTTTTTCAGTCAGTGCACTGATTAGTCTTGGTTTTGTTTAATTCACGTGAGCTGTAAAGATTATTGATAAATGTAACAAAATTCTAAATATAGCTCAAACCAGCAACTGAATAGTCTTTATTTCCATCTAATTGTTTGTTTTATTGTAAATACTTATGCTTTCTAATAATTTTTTTTTTATAACTTTTGTTTCTTATATTTATATACTTTTCTATTATTGCTATGCACCAACACACCAAGACAAATTCCTGTACATGTAAACCCTGCCTGGCAATAAACTTCTGTTTCTATTCTGATTCTGATTAATGACTAAATTAACCAGGTTAGGCACGCGCACACACACACGCACACACATGCACACCTGACTAAAAAACACAAATTGAGGGAACTAGAAACCATTTGAGAGGTGAAATTAGCAAACAGAATAGACTTCTAAATATTTTAAAACTGAATTACTGAATACTGAGTAGCATAATAAAAAATATTTTATGATTTTACTTATTTTTATTAATGATTCCATGAAAAACTTATCATATCTGTTTTTATTTTTAAATTAATTAAATATATAATTAATTACACTTCAAGGGTGATGATGATTATTATTATTATTATTACAACAAGCATTCATTTCAACTCGTGTTATCATGACTGAATTGCAAAAGTTCTTGAATTTGACTGCACCATCTAATAAGAATTGTGACATATCTTACTTGTGTTGTCTTAGTTTAGGAGGATAGTGTGGTGTTTGAAAGCAAACAAACAAGAGAAGAAGATGAGGCCTACAGTTTTGCCAGCTCAGAGATTCACTCATGTCATGGGTTTTTAAATCTTACTGGCTAATCCAGCCCACTAGAGATTTCAGCCAAAGTTATCTTTTAGGACAGGCTGAGATTAGTTCTCCCCCTCTTACTAATTTGCATGTCACACATTGGGTTACATGCCTTCCATTTTTCCACTTTTATTTAGGGATATTTAGTCCATGTTCTTGTACTGGGATTACAGTAGATGTTCACCAAGATTCTAGAAAAGTGAAATCCTGTTTCCAGCGACCAGACATACTTTTGTTAGGCCTAATTTTCACAATTTCCTCAGAGTGTAATTTATTTTTCACAACTGCCTTTTAAAATGCAAGCGGCTGTAAAAGTTCAACAATTCACGTTTTTAATACATTTATTTAATACATTTTTATAGCACAGCTGAGTGCATCAACAAACAATATTCTTTGACAATGCAAATAACCCTCCTAACCCTAGGAGTAGAGAACAATCCTTCCACATTTCTCATGTCCATTCTTTTAATATCTCCTCTTTTACGAATGCTAATTTTCTCTCCCACAACAAATGGCAAGTATCTTAAGTGCATGCCTAATACCAAAAGTGACAAATGCTTTGTATTTTTAATAGGAATCAGGAAATATTTCAACTTCCATTTGTTGGATAGCCTTTCTCCACAAATTATTATATTTATATTAGTTATCTTCTTATATTTATCCAAATAAAAATTTGTACAATTTGAAACTATTTGGAATTCAGCCTTGGAAAACTTTAATATGTACTTGAAATGACTTTTATTAGCCTCTTTGGTTAATGATGTACAATGCATTATAATGATTATTCTAATTATAATAAGATTATCATCTTATAACACACACATATAAATACAGTATATTTTAAATAACTAAATAAGTGGAAAGTATACATCATTTAGTGTTGTATTCCAACAATTTTTTTTGTGTTTTTTGGCTCCTGTGTGTTTAAATTGTTTTACAATTTAGACGTATATATGGCTACATGCAGCCATATACAGTATATTGTCCAGTCCAGTGATTAGTGATCCTCTGCAGTGGTCAAATCATTCTTCAGAGTCCCCAAATGGTCCACAATTTTTATTTTATCCCAGCTCATAAGGACAGAGATGTGAACCTCTTGGGGGCCCAAAGGACTGGTTTGAGAAGTACAGATTTATGGCATATATGTTTTCATACCACCTCTTATTCTTTAAAGGGCAAGAACTGCACTCCTTTTAGGCCAACAGCATCACAAGAGAAAAAACATTTCGGCTCCCTGCCTGCACCAAGAAATATATTTGAAGGTAGTTATTATAATTGCTGTTAAGTGCATTCAGAAAGTATTCAGACCCCCTTCACATTTTTCACTTTTTAGGTTGTACTACAATCACTCAAATTCTTACTTTTTTTCCCTCATTAATCTACACTCTGTACCCCATGTTGCCAAATTAAGGGAATCTACAAATGTCTCTAAATTGATTAAAAAGAAAAAAAAATCACCTGGTGAATTAAATTGATTGGACATGATTTGAAAGGGCACACACATCTTTACGAAAGCCCTCATATCTGATATTGCATATCAGAGCAGAAACCAAATGATGATCCTTGCAAGGCACAGATCGGGGGAAGTCTACAAAAAAAGGAAAAAAATAAATGGAAAAGTTGATCACATCCAGGACTCTTTCAATCAAGGGAGAAGGGCCTTAGTAAGAGAGGTGACCAAGAACTTGATTATCTGACTGAGCTCCAGAGATCCTGTGTGGAGATGGGACAAACTTCCAGAAGGAAAGCCATCACCGATCCGGGATTTATGGAAGAGTGGCTAGACAGAAGAATCTTCTCAGGGCAAAACACATGAAAGCCAGCCTGGAGTTTGCAAAAAAGCACCTGAAGGATCTCAGTCTGTGCGGTACAATATTCTCTAATCTGATGAAACCAAGATTGAACTGTTTGGCCTAAATTTTAAAAGTTATATCAGGACTAATCCAAACAACACTCATCACCTGCCCAATACATACCAACAGTGAAGCATGGTGGTGGCAGCATCATGCTGTGGGGGTGTTCTTTAGCAGCAGGGACTGGGAAACTGGTCAGGGTTGAGGAAAGGCTAAATGGAGCAAAGTGATATAAAACCTGTTCCACAGCTCTCAGGAACTCCGACTGGGCAGAAGCTCCCCTTCCAACATGACAACAGACAATTCTGTGAACTATGCTAGAGTCCTGACTTGAACCCTATTGAACATCTCTGGAGAGACCTGGAAATGGCTGTTCACTGACCATTCAACCTGAACAAGCTTGAGATTTGCAAAAAAGAATGTCAGAATCTAAATCCCCAAATCCATGTTGTTGCGTCATTCCCAAACAGACTTTACCTTATGGGGTAGTGAAGTAAGTATAGATTAATGAGAAATAAGTATCAGGCTGCATTGTGTCAAACTTGATAAAAAAAATGAAGCAGGTCTGAATACTTTATGGATTCACTATATATACAGTTTATATATGTATATGTATCTTCCTAGTGCAGTGGTATGCATTCTTACTTATGAAGGCTTATGAAGATGGAGCAGGAGATTTCTAAAGTGCAGAGGACAATGTCTGACTTGGAGTCAGTCCTACAGCAGAAGGATGTTGAGCTGAAAGCTTCTGAAACCCAGCGAAGCATCCTGGAACAGGATCTGGCCACCTATATCACAGAGTGCAGTGTAGGTGTATATATAAACAAATTATGCATAAACTATCCTTTTAAAATCATATGTTATCGTATATCAATCTTGAACATTTAAATGTTTTCTGTGTAGAGTTTGAAGCGTAGTTTGGAGCAGGCACGTATGGAGGTCTCTCAGGAGGATGATAAAGCTCTGCAGCTGCTCCACAACATCCGTGAGCAGAGCAATAAACTGCAGGAGATTAAAGAACAGGTACAGAAAGACTTTACATAATCCTCATACTGTTTAAACACATTTACGGTGATCTTCAGTGACTGCTTCTCCAGTGTTTATCAGTGTTCAGCTTTCATATATTGCAAAATAATGGTCTTAGCTTATATGGAGCAACTGGTGAGTGTGTTTAGGTTCTGAGGTTAGGTGGAGACGATACATGCCAGTGTTTCACAACTCTCGACTCACCAGGAGGTAGATGTTTTAGCTCTTATCCAGCTCCCAACACATCTGTACCATTATGGGACACTGAATGTGAGCAGATGTCCTATGAGCTATGATAACACAACTGTGAGGACTGTATGTTGGGATGAGCGATAGACTACACTAGGAGTAAGGAAAGTGCAAAACAAAAAATACTAGAAATTTCAAGTAATTTAAAGAATTTATTTCCAAAAAGGAGCTTAATGATCTGCCAATAGAGCAGGATTAATTCAGGTTTGAAATAAGCAGTGTTGTGCTAGTTACTAAGAAATAGTAACTAGTTACATTTACTAGTTACTTCATTCAAAAAGTAACTCAATTACTTTGTTTATTACTTACACAAAAAGTAACACATTACTGTTAAAATTAAGGATGCACCGATATCACTTTTTCTATTCCAATCCGATACCAGAGTTTGCCAGTATCGGCCAATACCGATACTGATCTGATATCTGTGTTCTTTTCTACCTTTAAAACTAAAGAATGTATACAACTCGCTTAGTTATTAAGATTTATTTGTTTCTGGCAAAAAAATACAAAAATGCCCATTACTGGATGAAAAATGAAAACACAAGAAACCTTAAAAAAGTAGGTTAAAACAGTAGCAAACAGTTTTAACAGTTAGTGGGAATAACAAACTAAACCATATGTACTGCAATTATTAAATTAAATTATTTTCTTTATAAAAGGCAATATTTTAAAGTGAATCTTAAATTAGAACTCTTGGAACACAATGCAAAATGTATTAAACAGTAAACGGATTTGGATTGGTCACGCACCACCGATACCGATCGGTGTCGATAACGATCCAAAATATCGGATTGTTGCATCCCTATTTAAAAGTATCTTTTAAGTAACTTTTTAGTTACTTTTTTAAAGAAATAATGAGCATATTTCCACTTTGAGAAACTCGTCCTGCTCTCGCCTAGACTCATCATAACTGCCGCACATACTTGAATAAACAGAAACACGCCCACATTTCGGCGTCTTCGTGTTTACAGTAGTTGGCATCCACCAATCCTACAATGCGTCGCTGCTGTAAAGGTTAGGCTGTAGGCTACACTTCAGCCAAAATGAATTAATTTAAAAAAGTAACGGACAACCGCACTATATGGTAATGGTAACGGAGTTAATTTGTTTAAAAAGTAATGCGTTAGAGCAGGGGTGTCAAACTCTGGCCCTATTTGGCCCGCGAGATCATATCAAATGTGCATTACAGCTGTCTAGCTGCATGCTCCGCTAACACTACAAATCCCAGAATGGCTTGCCACTGTATTGACGCGTAGACACGAACAGCAAGCGCCCCTCATTCTCTGTTGACAGTCATTAACAACCATGTTACAGTCACATCGGGCAAATTAATTCACCCTCCACAAAAATGGCCAAACGAATGATGGACAATAGGAGCTTCCAAGACAGGAGGGAGGCAGATTATCTGTTCACGAATATAAAGGACATACCTGTTTGTCTTGTGTGCGGAGCTAACGTGTCTGTAACGAAAGAATATACCATAAGAAGACACTATGAAACGAAACATTATGAGAAGTATAAGGACCTGGACGTAAAGCAGAAGCTCCAGAAGGCGGAGGAGATGAAAAAAAGACTGGTTTCCCGGCAGACTATGTTCATGAAAGCAAAATCAAAAAGTGAAGCTGCTGTAAAGGCTGGCGTTATTGTGGCAAAATCTGCCTGGCCCTTTAATGAGGGAGAATTTATCAAAAAGGGTATGGTCAAAGTTTGTGAAATGAACACCATTGATGTGTCTTTTATTTCAAATTTAATTTCTTATGTGGTGGCAGATACAAACAACCCACAGATCACTGATGTATAATTCACATATCACCGACAAACACACACATACATATTTGGCATTTCAAACACAAATTACAAAGCTACACTTATGTGTTTGTAATATCAAGATCTGGTTGTTCCAAATCCTGTATTTAAGCAAAACTAAACGCTGTTTCCATATGAAAAAGGTTGAACATTACATATCAGTTGCAGTTAATTTTTCAATAAATATTCAGTTTGGCCCGTGACTTTATCTCAGTTTTATATTTTGGCCCACTGTGAATTTGAGTTTCACACCCCTACGTTAGAATAATAGTTACTGTCAAAAGTTACTGCCTTACTGTATCGCCCAACACTGGAAATAAGTAACAAAAATGTTTAGAAATACAGTAGGATGAATAATCAAAAATTAATAATAATGGATTATCAAGGCTGCCAACCCTCACGCATTCAGCATGAGATTCACACAATTGACCCAATTCTCACGCTTTCACGCCACACCCCCATATTCTCACGCAGACTCATGCAGCAGTGAGGAACAAAAAAATCACACCGCATGATCTCGTAAAGCACACACGCAGAGAGACCAGACAGACAGTGTAGTGAGTTTTTTGTGACAATTGTGAGGGAAATATGTGTTGGATCTGCACCGTGTGAATTGTGAACGCAGGCAGGTCAGTGAGTTACAGGGCGCTCCGTGTCTCCGTCCAGTTTAGGCTAGTAACTAATAGGCCTATGCTGTTATATAGTTTATACAGAATTAAGCTAGCATTAGCAGAGTTGTTTGTTTTGCAGCACTGAGCAGTTATTTTACATAACTTTATCATAAAAAACAATACAAAAGCATTTCCAGATGACAAATATCTGGACATGCCTAGTAGTTAATGTTAATTATTGTTTTCTAAGAACAGAATGTCAAGTAAACGACATCCCATATTACATTTACATTTACATTTACAGCATTTAGCAGACACCCTTATCGAGAGCAACTTACATTTTTATCTCATTTTTATACAACTGAGGGTTAAGGGCCTTGCTCAGGGGCCCAGCAGTGGGAACCTGATGGATGTAGGAATCAAATGATTTTATTTATATCAATCACAACTCATCAATCATGTCCAGATATTTGACTAGTGGTGGTGTCAGTATGGATAAATTAGAATTTTCTGTTATAGGATGTTATCTAAAGTGTCAGGGTTCAAGTGAGAGCTGCATCCAAATCAATGATTAAGGCTGCAAAATCAGCCACCAGCACTTACAATAGAGTAAATGTTAATCTGTGAACATGTTAATCACATGTTAATCCTATTTCTGTAAAATGTTTGTGAAAATTAAATGTAATGTAAATCTCCCAAGAAATTCTGTACAGATACCAAATATTTTGACAATCAATATATACTTAATACACTTCTGCTAATGCAAGGATTTTGTGTTTGTATTTTTTTCCCACACCAAGCCACGCCCCTCGATAAGCCCCTCCCCATAACCAGAGCCCCGCCCCCAATATCTCACTCTAAGATGAACTCAAAAGTTGGCAGCCCTGGGATTATTGTAATCTTGTGAAAGGAAATATCAAATTGATTTGACTATATTCAAGATATAAATCAACAGCAGTCCAAATCTACTCAAAATATAATATAGCTTCTTTTGCATTGTGTGATATACTGTAACTGTACATTGCTATAAAGAGATAAAGGTAGGGATGATCCTAAAACAATTAAACAGGGCATACAAAAGAATAAAATTGTCATGAAAACCTTGTTTGGCAGATGGCGATAGTGTATTAACAGGGATCAGGGATGCTGCAGTGATCACCTTCTGCTGGTGTTATGGCTGCCTGATATTAGCCTCTTACAGTATATGCAATTGTGTAAAATGTGACCGTTTAGTCTATATGCATTGGTTAGAGCTATTAACTTTGAAGTACGTTGGACCCATTGTCATTAGCTTACACCGTGTGTTATTTTTTTACACTGGTGTCAGCTTCCTGTGGTGCATGTGTTAATTAAATACACACCAGGCGCAACACATTTTTTCCTGCAGCAGATTTAATGGCGCATGGCACAGAAGAACTTTACAGAGTGTTAGTGTAATCTGTGTTAATGCATTATTATTACATGTGCAGAATAAGGTTGTGAGCTAAAAATAAAAACTGCTCTTAGGCAAAATTCTGTTTCTTCAACTCTCTGTGCATTTTAACTCTGGTTTCCATGGCAACCAAAAATGGTAGCCAGGAGTGAAGAGTGCAGATGAGTGAGGAGGCAGGCATGGCATGCTGGTAAAAGGGCTTCAATTAGTTGTACTCAGCATTTCAGATAGATTAACAATTTACCTCCTGTCCTTATAAAGATGACATCTGATGACATAGATTTTTTTTATCCTTTCCCAGTCTTATGTCTGTCTAAAACATTGAACGGAGTAAGTGTTTTGTGTTATATTTTTAACTGTGTGTGAAGGAAAACTGCAGCAGAGTCTGATCCTGCTAGTTTTAAACATATGTGAAGTGTTTGACTGTGTTGGTGACTGTGTTTTGCAAGGTTAATATCATACCTGGCCTAATTTTTCATTGCAATACTTGCAATGTATTGTAATTATTGGATCTGTTGATTTTTAGATAGCTTGTTAGACCAGGGGCGGTTTTAGGCCTTTTTTAGGGTGGCTTCAGCCCCCCTGTCTGTGATCTCAGCCACTCTATAACTAAAAGTATAATTTTTACTTTCATAAATAAATAATAAAAAATACGTTAAAATGCAGGACATGTCATCGATGGGAAAGAAAATTATTTATCAGTTTGATCCAAGAGCGATTTTTTTTACTTTGCTTTTAGGCGTGTTCGTTGTAGTCTTTCAACATTTTAGTCACTTTATTTGAACGAAGCACAGGCATGCGCACAGCGTGCACGTGCAGTCAGAGCCGGAGGCTTTTATCTATAACGTTAATTGGCGGAAAACTGCAAAGAAGGCAGCCAAAAGCAGTGAAATTTCACTATTCTTATTACCAGAGTTGATAGCACAAACAAAATATTAATACAAACAATCCATTCAATACTAAATATAAATAACTTATTGATTTGGTCTTTGTCTTGTGAAATTTTTTTATTAATGACTGCATTCATTGGACACAATGTTTGTAGAGAATGCACACATACATGAACTGATTTGATTCAAGGCTGGCATCATTACATCATGCATAAAATGTTTTGCCATTTTAAATAATACCATAACTTTTGGCTTACTATGTAGTCATATATAATATAAAACTCTTCTTGGTTTAAATTCTCACTGAGGGCTAAGTTCCCATAAAGATGAAATCCTAGAACAGCCCCTGTGTTAGACTGAAGTTGTTTGAACAGCAGAGCAATTATCTCGAATTTGATAATTAAATGTTCATGTCAGATGAGAGGCTTTACGAAACCAGACTATGTTGACTCACTGTGTATAGACCAACAGTTTGGTTCATATTATAGTCTTCAGCAAAATGTCTAACATTTAATTTTTCTGTTTACCTATTATTCGGATAAGCTGATGAGTGAGAGTGAGTGTTAAAAAATATTAGGTATGCTTGTAATCATGTGATGGTTAAAGACAATGTACAAGATTATGTGCAAAGTACAGGCAAGGACTCTGGCAAGACTAGCTATGACAGCATAACTAAAAGGGAGAGCCAAAGGGTGACACAGATGTAATCCAACCACTCCACAGCCGACAGCATCCAGACATCCCAGTTCACCAAACACACTATGCTCATGAACCCTCTACTGTAGATCTGCACCGTTACCTAAGAAAAGCTTAAACACTGCCTGGACACTGAGACTGTGTCTGAGTCCTGAGCACTAATTGGAAGGCTGTTCCATGACTGTGGGGCTCTGTTAGAAAAGGCTCTGCCCCCTGCTGTAGCCTTTACTACTTGAGGTACTACCAAATAGCCTAAACCTTTTGACAATGGACAATGGATTGAATCGACAGATCATAAAAAAAAAACTAAATATCTGTCAGGTACTGTGGCACGAGACCATTAAGTGCATTAATAATAGTATATTATGATCAATTCGAAATTTGACTGGGAGCCAATGCAGTGTGGATAAAATAGGAGTAATTTGTTCATATTTTCTAGTTCTAGTTAGGACTCTAGCTTCTGCATTGTGGACTAACTGGAACTTGTTTATGCTCCTACTGGAACATCCAGACAGTAAAACAATACAATGATATAACCTAGAGTTTAACAAAGGCATGAACTAGTGTTTCTGCATCATGTAATGACATCATACTTCTCATCTTAGGAATATTTCTGAGATAGATTAAAATCAAGTCAGTCTCTTGAAGGGGAGTAAAACAGTCTATATTTTTAACAGTATGACAGTTATATTATCTACAGCATTATCTAGCAAATTGTTTGGGATTTTACCTCACTACAGCACCTTGTACTCCATGTTGCTTCCTGGTCTTCATGTTGGTTTATCCTTTTCAACAACAAATGCATTCTTCAAATGCATTGTTGAAATACAAAAGAATGGCTTGAAAAAGTCCAGAATTAAAAATCAGAAAAATTGCTGTCTACAAACATTCTTTATCTAATTTGGCAAAGTTGGAGAAATGTTGCATTGAAGAATGGAATACTGGGTTACATCAAATAAAAATGTGCAATGTTCACAGAGAGACATCTAAGACAACTGAGACAAATCTGTAACTTGCAAATGGAATATTCACAATATGGGGGTGAAGACTTATCAATTAAAATTTAGAAATTATATAATTCTATTATTATCTCATTTGTCTATTTCCTGGTTAAATTCTGATCACTTGTTTGTATGTAAGATTGTTGTCATCCCTACTATAATGTATTTTATATTCTTGTTCTTATACTTATTAATAATAAGTTGTCTTTTGTAGCCACATGATCCTGGTTAATGTTGACCAGACTAGAGCCTATGTTCACTAGAGACTAAATTCACCATTAGTTACATTATTATTATTATTATTATTATTATTATTATTATTATTATTATTATTATTATTATTGTTGTTGTTGTTGTTGTTGTTGTTGTTGTTGTTGTTGTTGTTGTTGTTTTCTTCCTGAGGCACCACAGTACCTTTTTCACAGTATCCTTCTGTCTCTCTATATACTGTACACTTAATCCACAGGGAATCCACTGTCTGGCTTTGTTTTTTTCCTTTTGTCTTCTGCAGTGTTTCTATTCTTTTTAAAACCATTAGTGCTGGAATTGTCTTTTTACTACAGGAGTATCATGCTCAGCTGGAAGAGATGCGAGTGTCCATTCGTCAGTTGGAGGAGAACCTCTCTGCTGCTCGCCGTCGCAGCGACTTATATGAATCTGAGTTGAAAGAGTCACGCCAGACTAGTGAGGAGCTAAAAAGGAAAGCAGCAGACTACCAACAGAAAATCCAGAAGGTCAGATAAGATGCCACAGGGTGGGGTTAGAAATACACACACTTAATACAAAACAAATACACAGAAGCTGACTTATAGCTACTTGATTATGAAGAGAGTATAACCTCCAGTGTGACATGGTACAAATGTTTTACAGGCCAAAGAACAAGGCAAGGCTGAGATGGAGGATCTCTTAACTAAACTGCAGAAGGTTTTTCAAATATTTTCTCAGTGTAATAGGGCATTGTGTTGAGTTGAATATTTTCCTATTCTTTAAAGTGTGTAAACACATATCTGGATTTATATATTTTTTTATTTACTTAGACCAATGAAGAGCAACAAGCAAAGATTGAGGAGCTTCAGAACAAACTAGACAAGGTGCTGATAATAACCTTCATGTCAGAATTTACAATTAACTATTCTGTAGCTTATATTGTAATTGTATATTACTGTTGAACTGTTGAAAAATAATTCTTTCAGGCAGAGATTCTGTCACTCTCTATAATCTCTCTTAGGCAGTAAAAGCGAGTACTGAGGCCACAGAACTCCTGCAGAATGTTCGTCAGGCTAAAGAGCGGCTTGAGCGGGATGTGACACGTCTTCAGACCAGAGAAGACTCCACTGACAGCCTGCGCAGGCGCTTGCGTGAAACAGAGGTTAGATATATGAACACAAGCTGTTTAACTGAGTGAGCAGACATAAGGTGGTATCTGTAGTATATATATTTATAAACACATGCATTTTTTGGATATTTTATTTCCTTGTCCTTTAAACAATACACACAAACATTAAGAGTACAAATTTAGAAATCTCAGGAACAATTGAAATGTATCTGATTTTTGAAGGTGTGAAAACATAACCAACCCTATAGTGCATATGAACTAGTCTCATTCATGGGTTGTATGATGGAGCAGGATGGCAGAAAGACCCTGGAGAATCAAGTAAAGAGACTGGAGATTGTGGAGCGCAGGGAGAGCAAACTTAAAGAGGACATCCAGACCAAATCACAGCAGATACAACAGATGGCCGACAAAATCATGGTAAGGAACAGCAGGTCACCTACTGATACACAAGCACACACATATTTTTGGTCTCTTCTGGCTGAATGAGCAGTGGCTCCTACTGCACCTACCATGCTCCCTGCACCTGTCAGTTTCAGATGCAACAGACTACAAGCATTGATTGTGTTTCTCTTTTAGATTGTGTTGCTACACTAATTGCTCAAAAGTATTTGATGCCATAAAATATAGCAATAGTATAAAAAATATAATGTGATCAATGTTTAATGTTCAGTGATGTAGTCAGCAAATCTGTAAAATCTGTAAAAATAATACTTATAGACAATCATTTCTTGGGGATCTATCATACAACTATTGGTCATAACCTGTTTACACAGTGGAATTAATGTATCTTGTGCTAACAGGAACTGGAGGAGAACTTACGTGAAACACATGCCACAGCCCAGCGCATGGAAACTCATCTGGAGCAGAAAGAGAAGCTATATGAGGATAAGATCAAGGTGATATATTAGCAAAAATTACTTTCACTGTGAATTTAGCAGTGCCTTGCAAAAATACTCATCCCTTGAACTTCTACATTTTTTAATGTTACACCCTGGAACTTTCATGGAGTTTGGATTTGCATAAGACACATAATTAGTTGAATAGAGCTAACATGTACAATCAAAGTGTCATCTGCTTTCAAAATAAATGAATATATATATTAACATATATATTAAACAATATTAAATATATAGTTTATATTGACCATGTGGAGTAAATGCTTTTACAATCAACAAGTATCTGATTTTTTTTGCCTAATTATCCCTTGTAAATAAAAATGTATAAATCAAATGCTGATTAATTTAATTTCAGGTCTAGCTTTTAGAAAATGTCTAAAGGTACACTGTATATAACTAATGAAAGCAGATTTGTTTACATGTAGTATAAGGACTATATTCCAGTGGAATATGTTGTACAATATACATTTGCATTTCTAGCATCAAAAGTGATCTGATTCTGAAACATTACTTTAGCACATTGTATGAGACACACTTTCTGTACATTATGTTGACAAGGTTTTGGAGACCCAAATGAGACTAGACTTGGCTGATAAAGAGCTCCTGGAATCAAAACAGGACATATATGAAGGGGAAGCTCGGGAGAAAAGCAAACTGATCAGTGAACAGGCAGCGGTAAGACCACCATAAAATTTGTGATGATTTCACAATTGTGATATGATAAATGTGATAGTAGTATGTACAGTAGCTGTACCATGTACGGCAGAGGAGATGCAGTTGCATTTTATTTTAAAGGGTGCCAAACAAATCCAAAATGTGAGTCAATAGAGAATGAGGTCAGGTGATGTATAAAGAGAGGATATTAAAAAAAAACAGGAACAAGGTAACAGAAGGCACGAATAGCAACATAAATACCACAGAATTCCTCAATAGTAATTGTGCGGGAGAATCAAAGACAAGAATCAAAACAAAATACGCATGGTAGCATAAATAAACATGTCACAACATAAATGTGTACACTTTGTCAAGGGGGAAATACCTAACAGGTCTCATACCTGACAGGCCTCTCAGCACCAAAAACACTGCCCCCTGTGATCCATGCAAACCCAAGGTCCTGAGGCAAGCATACTCCATCATGTTTTCTTCTTCTAATGAAACTATGAAGCAGATGTGGGGCATCTTAGGGAGAAGCAGGCAATGAGTCAGTTACAGGTTCTCTGGTGTCAGGTGACAGGAACAAGGTTTGGGAAGCTGCACTGAGGAGTGAGCAAGAATTGGGAGAAAATGCTGTAGACCTCAGCCTTGACTTGGACTTACAAGACTACACCACCAGCCTCTGCCAGGAGCTCAGTTGTGTGTGCCATGCTGGTAGCCTCGGAAGTGAGTACAATGTGTGTAGTCCACTCTCTGGTACTCTGATTGGACTTGGTCCACAGACCTAGGCAGATCTTTTTGTGAGCAGACTTGGGGTAAGCTGGAGGTCTGCTCTATCAGCCTCTTGAGGGAGCTCTTTAGTGGAAGATGCCATATCTGCCTTAGGCTGGAACTTTGCTGTGGAGAGAGCCCTGTCGGCCTCTAGAAGGATCTCTGCAGTGCAGGCCACCCTGTTGGCTAATAGGTTGATGGTTCAGCCAACATGCAGGCCCTCCCCAAAAATGTCACCTGCCCCAAAATCTAAGTAACATTGAAGGAAGAATCCTTTCAGAAGGTCTTTAGAGCCATCAACAAGGTTCTGGGGCATATATGAAAGGCAGATAGACAAATTTAAAATTAGAATCAATATTGATAATGAGATACAGACAGAGGCAATGTACACAAAACAATAGTGGGGATAATCCAAAATACAGGAATAAAGAAACAGATCAAAATAAAAAAACAGAATAGCAACACAGAACAAAATGGCACGGTAGTCCCAGGTTCAAAACTCTGAAAACTACTTCTCCACAAACACAAACTAATTACAGGGCAAACTGAAACTGGTGAGATCAGGAAACATGAGAGAGGACATGGCTGGTGGGAAGTGGCTCAAAACAAAACAAAACACACATGGTAACATAAACACACACTTAACAACAGAGAAGTGCACACTGCAAGGAAATATGTGTAAATTGTAGGGGAGAGCTGTATGGAGGATAAAAAAATATTTAGAATTTTTAATAAATAATTTTTATTGTTGCAATCAGTATCAGTGTAATGCAACAGACATTACATAAAAATATCTGGGGTGCTACAAGCATTGACAAAACATTAGGAATCAGAGATAAAAGTGTAGAATGTAAAGTTCTGCTTTTATTTCTGAGTGACTGGTGGTGATATGAAATGGGAGGGATAAAATCAGTATAATATCTCTTATGGTTTCATTGATGATACTACTACTACTATTCCTGCTGCTTCTGCTGATAATAATAATAATAATAATAATAATAATAATAATAATAATAATAATAATAATAATAATAATAATAATAATTTGTTAAGTTGCTGTTGACACACACACACACAAAGAAGATCAGTAGCTACATTAGCAATTTATAATCTTTTTAGTATTTTAAACACATAATTTCAAACACTTAGTTCATGATGAGTTTTCACTTCATAGTTATTTGTTGTTCAGTACTTAAAAAAAAGAAGAAAAAAAGGATAATCTCAAATAAGCCTTATTAGAACATTTGTTAACTACAAGTAAGATGAGGTTAGTATCAGGACATATAGTGTTAGACTGCCAGCCCACTTAGACAAGTCACCCATGCTACTCATGTTAATAAGGACTATACTTTTGCAGACTATCAGTGCTATGGAGTCAAAGATGTCCAGCATGGAGCAGAGGATTTCTGAGCTCTCTGAAGCCAACAAACTGGCAGCTAACAGCAGTATCTACACGCAAAAGAACATGTGAGTTCAGAGTGAAACATATGTTGACAACTTTCAGTGTATTTTCTCTGTATATTCATGGATATATAAAGAATGTGAGGAAACAAATGTTTTATGACTAAGTGATGCAAATCTATGTGTTTCTGTATATCTGAGTTTATGTGTCTGTATGCCTTCATTGTACTTGCCTTCCTCATAAAAATACATCCTGGAATTAAATCATTACATATACCATTATGTCTGAAAAGAAATCACCAGTCAGATCATAATTTTATGGTAAACATGTTAACTTTGATGCAAATAATTAAAGAGTAACTTTAACTGTTAATTTAGGCTTACAATTGAGTGCAATTGTAAGGCATGTAGAAAGACAAAAAGATAGAGAAAAGGGGATTACACACACACACACACACACACACACACACACACACACACACACACACACACACACACACACACACACAAACACACACACACACACACACACACAGAGAGAGAGAGAGAGTAAAACAGAGTTTATTCAATAAACATGCTGAGCAGCTTTTAGGAATTATCAATTTTAATTATTCAAGAATCCTTACAGGACATTGCACATCACTGGCTTTGTAATTGCTTTTATGGAAGATTTTTATTTTATGAAATACATGGTTTTCACATTACTACTATCAATCCTGATTGCTATTCTTCAGGAAAGCCCAAGAAGAAATGATATCTGAACTGAGGCAGCAAAAATTCTACCTGGAGTCACAGGCAGGCAAATTGGAGGCCCAGAATGCTAAGCTAGAGGAGCATCTGGAGAAAATGAGTCAGCAAGAACAAGCCAACAAGAGCCGTTTGCTGGAGCTGGAGGCCAGACTCAGAGAGGTGAGAGTTGCTATTTCACTGAAAATGTGAAAACAGAAATGCTATTTCACTGTTAAAATAAAATGTGAATTGGTGAACAAGGGCATAGTGAGAAGCCTAAAGATCTTACTTACACTGGAAACCTCAAACATAGGCCTCTCATTTTTCTGCCTCTGTCATTATAACTATGTTTTTTAAATATACTTTAAGGCTGAATGTTTGGGAACACCTGACAAATGCATGGAGGATTTGCACAGATATGCCTTGTTGGATTGAGTGTTTAAACTATTAGTATTGCTGAATGTTTACTCTTAGTCAGAGTCCAGAGTTTCACCTGTGAAGAATTTGTTGTTAAAAAAGGATGAACCAACATGAAGACAGAACAGTCTATGGGAGAAAAGCCAATGCACAAGTATTGAGCATAGTGAGTACAACAATTTAGAATGCATTAAAAATGAAGGGAACCTACAACCAAACCAAGAGGTCAACCTAGCAGTTGATGACAAAAACATTGTTTAGCTGTGAATAAAAAACAAAAGCTACAGTCAGTGCCATTCATTTTATAATGAAAGGGACTGAACATAGAGATAAGTTTAAACACAATAACAGTGTACACATTTGCTAAAAAAAATCCCTCTACCCTTTAGATTGGCCTGGAACACGAGGAGCAGAAGTTGGATTTGAAGCGGCAGGTTTCTGAGCTGACACTGTCATTACAGGAGAGAGAGTCTCAGATCAGCAGCCTGCAGGCTGCACGCCATGCATTGGAGAGCCAGTTACAGCAGGCCAAGACTGAGCTAGAGGAGACCACTGCTGAGGCAGAGGAGGAAATAACTGTTCTTCGGGTAATATAACATTTATTAAGTTAAAAATAATCATTTTTGAGACCAAGAACTATAAATATGAAATATGTATGTTACCAAATAATATAGATTGATGCTTGAAAGTTTGTGACACCTTTGGACTTTTTGATAGCTCTGTCTAAATAAGTCTTCATCAGAGGTTCATACAAGTCCTAACAGTAAACAAAAAGAATCCTTTTAAACAAATAAGACAAAAAAATATAATTGGCTATTTAATTATTGAGGAATATTATCCAGTACATCATATGTGGCAAAAGTATGTAAACCTTTGCTTTCAGTATCGGCTTGGAGGAACTTTAGCCATTCCTCAGTACAGAACAGCTTCAACTCTGGAATATTGCTGGGATTCCTCAGATGAAATACTTGCTTCATGAACTTCCACAAAATTTCTATTGAAGAAAGGTCAGGACATGGCCATTAACTTTTTTTTAGTATTCTTCATTAACCATTCTTTGGTAGAACAATTTGTATGCTTAGGTTATTGTCTTTCTGCATGATCCACTTTCTTTTACGATTCAGTTCAAAGACAGCTGTCCTGATTTTCCTTTTGAATTCGTTTGTAAAATTCAGACTATGCTACTACAACCAACATTTTTCACAGATGTGGCAAGGTTTAAGAATTTACACTCTCACAAACAAAGGTATACCCCTGTACTTTAAAATAAACAGGGTGCTCCCTCACACCTGCCAACCCCTTGATTAAAAATCCCAGACTCACCTTCAAACTTACCCAATCACAAATATTGTATGTGCAATTGGATAATTTTCCCCAAATAAATAAATGACCATTCATAAAATTTTTGTCTCATTTGGTTAATTAGGTTCTCTCGTTAAACCTACAGGACCTCTGATGATGTTTTAGGGCGTTGAATTAAATGAAATATGATTAAAAAAAAAAGTATAAATATATATATTTTCCATTTTAATGAGACCATTTTAATAACTTTGTCAGTGTTTAAATATTTATGGACATGAATGTATGTTTATAACGTTCATTCTGCATATTTGTATTCACTATATTATTTAAACTTTGTATCTTTAGTTTTGTAATATGTTTTACATTTTGGATGTAACTGATGTTTCTTTCTTTGTTAAGGCTCACCGGGATGAAATCCAAAGAAAGTTTGATGCTTTGAGAGACAGTTGTGCGGTATGCCGTTTATTTTTAGATTTAACTACACAGAATTGAGCCACCTTGTATGTACTGTTAAATAGTGTATATTATATTAAAGGAACCGTTCAACATTTTTAAACCTTATAACTATGGGGCTGTTTGCAGAGTAAGCAAGGAAGAGCAAGCCTTTTGCAATCATTAACACGATAGTTTTAATGACAGAATAGACTTAGCACAATGCAGTGTGTCCTTTTTCTGGCTTACATTTTCCTACTTTGTGATATAAATTAATTTAAGTTTGAATTTGCATACTCAATACCACTGCACGCTCTCTTAATACAGCCTAGATAGTGTATAATTTGTTGTAACATTATACTGACCTTTCTTTTTATTACTTAGAAAAGAAAAAATTAAGTATTTTTTTGGTGAATTTCATTCCATAGATGCCAGAATTCTTAGGGTTATAGCCATATTTAATATTTAAATAAAATTTAAAGGTAGCATTATCTGCAATACCTATGGGTTTCTCTTCATTGTTATCTAATCTATAGTCATCTTTCCCTTCTTAGCTTGCCCTACTTTTACTGTCCACCCACACACAAGCTGTTTGAATGCCTTCACCATGGCTCTAGATCAGCCAGTGCCACATTTTGTGACAGCTCTACCATGTTGCTTTATTCTGAAGTTTGTGCTCCTGATTTCTTTGCATCATGAGTAGGGTTATAATGTGCTAATGTGCTGAGGGATCATTGGCAAAATAGGACTTAATGTACATTAAGAGAAGTAATTGTATACTATACATTATACTCATTGCTATAAAAATTTTTAATTAATGAGCTTTAATGAGCTATTTAATTAATGAGCTATTGCTTGCTTCCATTTTCTCTCTTCTGACCGGGTGCTAATAAAGATTTTCAGAACAAATTTCGTCCTGAATTTTTTCACGTTTACAAATTTAGAATATTTTTAATATATATTTTATTTTATATTCTATATTAGTAGTTAGTGGTGTTTATCATGATTTTTGCATCATATGGAGTTAGTATGAATTATTCATAACTCAGCACTTCAACACTCAACATGATAACTTACAGAAATATACCGAAATGTGATTTGTCCATGCTGTAAATACCTCATATTTTCTTATGTTTAGGTGATCACTGACCTAGAGGAGCAGTTGACACAGTTGACACAGGAAAATGCAGAACTAAACAGGCAGAACTTCTACCTGTCCAAACAACTGGATGAAGCCACAGATGAAAATGAGGAGAGACTGCAGCTTAGCCAAGAGGTTGATCGGCTGCGCAGAGAGGTGGCTGACAGAGAGATGCACCTCAACAACCAGAAACAAGTAAACACACACATACGTATGTACATGCACACACATACAGAATCCATTTTCTTCATTTACAATAATTAATTTGTAATGTTTTTTTTGTTATAGAAATATCTAGGGGCTGATTGACATGTTTTGTAAAAAGTGCAATCAGACACCTAAACAAAATACAGTGATGCTAATGATACACACACAGAAGGAGTCATCTCTCTTAAAGGGAAATTTGACAAAATAGAAAATATAGCAAGACGCTTCCTTTCTTCCTTTGGTTCACAGCAGAAAGAAAGCAAGGGAGAGAGAGAGAGAGAGAGAGAGAGAGAGAGAGAGAGAGAGAGAGAGAGAGAGAGAGAGAGAGATGTTAGCTTGCTAGATTAATGAGCTTCCTGCTATTGCTTGCTAACATTTTCTCTCTTCTGACTGGGTGCTTATAAAGATTTTCAGAGAACAAATTTTATCCTGAATTTTTTCACGTTTACAAATTTTGAATCTTTTATTCTATTGTTAATATACACTTTATTCTAGATTCTATATTATTAGTTAGTGGTGTTTCTCATAATTTTTTGCATCTTAATTTTGGAGATAGGTCTTACATTTATACATTTTTATATTCAAAAGATTGCGTTAACAGCTTTAAGAGAGAGACAGGGAGAGAGAGAGAGAGAGAGAGAGAGAGAGAGAGAGAGAGAGAGAGAGAGAGAGAGAGAGAGAGAGAGAGAAGGAGCGGTTGCATGTGTGTGTGGGAGGCGGTTTGTGTGGGTGTGCGCTGTCTCACTGCTATCTGTTGTATAACATAAGCGAATGGTAATCATAGGCACTTGTGGGAAGCAGAGATGTGTCATCCACACTCTCAGGAGCCCTCTGCTCAGCTTTGTTGGACATTGCAAGGGGCACTTATACATGGATATATTTCGTATTCTCTTTTCACATTTATTTTCTCTTTCTTTTTTGCTTATTCTTCATCATCATCATATATAGTATATAAGTGTTGTGATCTTGCTGGAGTTTAAAGACCACTAGATGTATAACTGGGACGTTGTGATGCAGTAATAATAATAATAATAATAATAATAATAATAATAATAATAATAATAATAATAATAATAATTTCTGCTTTTTCATTATAAATAACTTGAGACTACTCTGAATTAGTATTCTCATTCTGCTGATTAAAATGTACAATGTTAACTGTAACAAATTTTTATTTCATTTATTTTGATTATCAATAATTATAGTAAATAAATAAGTGAAAAATACCTACATAAACATCTGTAAAAAAATAATCTAGGCATAAACATCTGTAAAAAAAAATCTCCTGTAAAGATAGCAGAGTCAGGGTAAGAGAGCATAGGTATTTTTTTATTTGGATGTAAAATTTCAAAACAAACCATGTTGCAGCTTTACAGCTCACCCACGGCAGCCTGCTTTCTCTTTAACTCACACACACACACACACACACACACACACACACACACACACACACACACACACACACACACACACACACACACACACACTCTTTCTCTCTCTCTCTCTCTCTCTCTCTCTCTCTCTCTCTCTCTCTCACACCTCAGGGGGAGAGAGAGAGTTCAAATAAACATAAGTGTGACACTGTTAATTACTTATCTATCTTGCTACCTTGTATCCAAAATGCCTCCCCCTCAGTGCTTACAGTACACCCAACTGTCACATGCTGAATTAAATGTCACAGACTGCAACACCTCATATTACCTCTTAATTACTTGATGAATAATCAATAAGTCAGAATGAATTAGTAATCTGTTAGTGGGTGTTTTGTATGTGTGTGTACAGAACATAGAGACCCTGAAGACTACATGTACCATGCTGGAAGAGCAGGTGCTGGAGTTAGAGACACTGAATGATGAGCTGCTGGAGAAGGAGAGACAGTGGGAGAGCTGGAGGACAGCACTGGAAGAGGAGAAAAACCAGGCTGAACGCAGGGCTCGAGAAATACAGAGACAGCTAGACAATGAAAAACAGAATAGGTGACAATGCACAAATACACTTATGCACATATTTTAATGTCAATTTCACTGACTCTCTTGTATTGTCCTGTTCAGGTTGCGTGCTGACCAGCGGAGCTCTGAGTCTCGTCAGGCCATTGAACTGGCAGTAAAGGAACACAAGGCTGAGATCCTGGTGCTGCAGCAGGCCTTGAAGGATCAGAAACTGAAAGCAGAAGGCCTCTCCGATACAGTATGCTGTTGCATTGCTAATTACATTTATTAATTAAGGCATGTGAACATCAAAATGTTCCAGGTGGTTATACTCCACAGAATAATTTATCTAGTATTTTGAATGAAAGGAAGAGAATGAATACTACTTTTTCTTACTTTCCTTTAGCTGAGTGACCTAGAGAAGAAACACTCCATGCTGGACATGAATGCACGCAGCCTGCAGCAGAAACTGGAGACTGAGCGAGATCTTAAACAGAGGCTGGTGGATGAGGTACTATCTAACTGTTTTAGTGGGTAGCTAATTATTAGACAATGCTATCACAGCAATTGCTGAGAGAGGACAATTGTGTCAGAACTCAAAATTCAGCAGTACATAAGGTACATTAACAGATAGACAGTGAAATGTGAGCAAAACCCTTAACCCTCAATTGCATAAAAAAGTTGTATAAAATGAGATAAAATATGAGTCACTCTGGATAAGGGTATCGGCAAATGCTGTACATAAGTGAGTTGGAGAAAAATGCATCCCATAATAAATCTCATTATTTTCACTTCATCCCATCCCTAAGTAAACAAAAATAAATTGAACCCTACAGTATGCATAAAAAGAGTTACATGATTCTCAGTGTAGATGAATGAGGTTTGCCATTCTGAATTGTCTAATACTGCCATTTTAGTTACACAGGAATTTAGTTCAATAATGATGTGAATATACATTCTTATACCATCATTTAATATTAATATCAGTAAAATGTAGTTATTATTGTAAATATATCTTACAGAAAGACACTGCTCAAAAAATAAAAAGAACACTTAAATCACACATTGGATCTTGATGAACAATGGAAACCAGAATCATTAACCCAGGTCTGGATCCAAAATCATAACGAAAAAGTTAAAATCTTAAAATTACAATCTGATCCAGCTTAACTTAATTGTAGCAACTCATAAAATAGGTCAGTAGTGTGTCTGGCCCCCACCTGCTTGTTTGCACTCCTGACAATATTCCTATGAGATGGTGGATTGTGTCCTGGGAATCTTCCAGAACTGCATCAAGGCATTTTGATTGATTCACAATCACTTGAGGATTTCAGGTTGGACAGATTGATATCCCAAAGTATATGTTGCTTTACAGTATATATACTTTAATCACTTCAATCAATCTCATTTTATAATTAGTTTTTTTGCACAGAAAAATAGTAAAAAATAATTGTAGCTATTAATGCATATAAACAATAAAATCCAGGAAACAAGCATTTGTCTTCATAGATTAATGAGACACCTTTATATTCACTCAAAGTCACCACACAGATTCAAACAAGTAATAAATAATGTAATAGCAGTTACAATAAAACAATAAAGCAGTATTAAATAAAAGTCATATAAAACTTAAAAATAGGAAGATCAGAAGACAGCTAAAAATCATGTGGAATGCAATGAGAGACAAAACTTTGCTGATTTTGTATGTTTCCCTACTGATACTAATAAATTTGGAATGTCCTGAGAATGAAAGGAACCACTGGAACCACTGGAGTACAGACATCAAACAGACATAGTCAAGGAAAACAACCGCAGTTTAGGAAATAAATTATAGTTATAGCAAGTTATAGCTGTGGAAAAAAACTTGAAACTATGGTCAGTGACATCACCAACAACCTCTACAGGGCAGGGTAAAGGTATTACAATCCACTGTTCAAAAGTAGAGGCAGAAATATAGAGGACATACCACTCATCTGCAGTATGACTCAGAAGGCCAGAAATTTTTATTACACAAATTATTACAGAGATGAGCCCCAAAAGTTTTGGAATGAAGACCAAAGTGATGGGAAGGCCAAAGTGTGGAAAAATAACCATGATCTAAAGCATATGATCTTATCATTCAGCCACTGTGGATGTAGTATCATGTCTTGGTATTACATGGCTGTTTCTGGATCAGGCTCATTACATTGATGATGCAATTCATGATGGTAGCAGCAGAATGAATTCAAAAGTCTAAGGAAACATTTGATACAAAGTTTACAGAGAATTGCATCTAATTGAGAGGTACTTTAACATGCAATAAGACAATGACCCAAAGCAAGCTGATATACACTAAAGCAGAAATCTCACCTGTTGTGTTTTTACTGTGTGTGTATACATTTTTGTGCAGCAAGCAAAGCTTCAGCAACAGCTGGACATGCAAAAGAGCCATATTTTCAGACTGACGCAGGGTTTGCAGGATGCACTAGACCAGACAGACCTACTAAAGACTGAGAGAACAGATCTAGAGTATCAGCTGGAAAACATACAGGTATAAACCCGAAATATTCATGAATTCCTGACTGAAAGAGATTAATCAAGATATTTTCAAATTCAGAACCAAAAACAAAATCTAGTGATTTCATTAAAAGAATTTTTGTGCATAAATTCTTTCAGGCAGCATATTCTCATGAGAAGGTGAAGATGGAAGGCACCATCACTCAACAGACCAAGCTTATAGACTTCCTGCAGGCCAAGGTAGACCATCCCTCTAAGAAGAAAAAGGTCAGAGTCTGCTGAGCATTTGTCTCATTTCCCCACCAACTAATTGCTTGCTTCTCATTGAAGCCCTTAATAACTGTCCCTATAACCACATAAGCAGACAGAAGGACACAAATGCAAGTTTTCTGGTTTTAGTAAAAATCTGTGTAACAGATTGTAGAACACAAGCACATGGGAGCTGCTCTCTTATTTAATACTCAGCAGAGGTAAGGTATGGTGTGGTACAATGAGCTGAAGAAAGCTATGATACCAGTATAAGTATAAGGCATACTTCCTTTAGGCAGGGTTTAGCATTCGGCTCATGTTTAGGACCTGGAGCTCTTTTCAGTGTAAAAAAATTATATCTGTGTGGAGGTCTGTGTGGATGATGATGGGCAGGTTGAATATGGGGTTCCTAAGACTGGGAAACTAGTGAGGGCCTTCTTGAATTTCTTAAATGTCCACTTCAACATGTTATTTACTCAGTATGAAATCATAAGCTATAAATCTGTTATATAAAAGCAATATCACACAACCAAGGGTGCATTTATACTGAATATTAGCATATAGATTCATGCCAATGCAGAATCACAGTTGTGCACATATTCAGAATAACTGCACTATTGCTTGTTCAATATTACGTTTAAAGTTTATTTTATTTGTAGATCACATTTTACACAACCGAATTTGACCTAAATGCTGTACCATAAAAGAGTGAAAAAACACAAAGGAATAAGATAGTACACACTTCTAAACTATGTTAAATGACAAAAAATAAAAATATGTTTTAAGACTAGATTTAAAAACAGACAATGTTGGGTACAGCCTCACTGACTATGGTGATGAATTCCAGAGCTTAGGAGTAGCAACTGCAAATGCTCGATCACCTCAACCAAGAGCAAGTTAACTGCAAACCTAAGGGACCTTGATGCCAAATAGATTTAATATGGTCAACATACGATTTAACAAGGATATACAACAAAGGCTTGGAATCCTTACAGAGAAAGTGCTGAAGCAGCACATCACAAAGCTACTTACAAAGAGACTGTTTCAAAGGAATCGTGTGATTGCAAATAAGTGAGTTCCATAAGTAATGAGTTGAGCAGGCATGAGTTTGACTTGAGCTCATGTTTTTGAGCTGAGGACCATTGAAGCTGTAGTCTGCAATTTTGGGAGCTGCACACTTACATTGTCATATTCTAATTAGCCTGCATGTATGTCTTTGCCCAAGCATCAGAACTATACAAATATGTAAGATGCAGATAGAGAAACCAAAGTTAACTGAATATCTAAATACATGGACAGTCTAGCTGAGTGAGGTTTTGGTTAGGATTTTTTCAAGCATATGTCAATAAATCATTGAGCCTGGGCGGTTCACTCTGGCTTTGCTTTGTGTGCAGGGAATCTTCGGTGGTAGGCGTCGGGAGGACCTGCTGGCTGCGTTGGCAGCCCAGAGTCAGACCCAGACAACCTCTGTGCCTGTTGTAACACCTGTGCCCCTGCAGTACAGTGATATGAAGGCAGCACTGGATAAAGAGCGTGCCCGTTGCTCTGAACTAGAGGAGGCCCTTCAAAAGACACGCATGGAACTTAGAGAGGGTGTGATGTAGTATACATAATCATTAGAAGATGTCATAAAACTGTTATTTCAGATTATTACAGCTGTGCAGAGTAAATATTTTGGCCTTAGTCATAAAACATTTAATGGTCATTGATCAAAATGTTCAAACAAATGAGATACTTGCAATCGATAAATGTGTATTTTTTTAGACTACTCATTTGTTCCTAATGACCCCTTTCCTTTAGCAGTGCAGTTTAATAAAGCACTGGAACATGGTGGTACTCCTGCCACTCCTGGTCTGGCACGGCAGCAGCTCATGATGTCAACTAAGTCTACCAAATCTCCTGAACACCAGCCAAACCCTTCCAGCCTGGCACAATCACAATCCAGCCGCAGGAAGGAGACACCCTCCAATGACGGTCAGCACAAAGCCTCATTTTTTGTGACATTCTTTCTTATGAGGAATTGGGTATCACTGTATTTGGTCCATTTCACCAGTGTGGTCCATTTGACCAGTCATTTTGCCTACACTACAAAAAGGGGATCAGTAAGAAAATGACATTTGATATGATCCTTAGTTACCAGCTGTTGACATTCAATGAGAAAACTTTTATTTTTATATGATGAATATCTATTAATATCGACCATTCTCATCTCCTATGCTTCATTCCCCTGCAGAAATAAGAAGAGCCACTTCGGAAAGTAAGTTATTATGCATTAGGATTCTAGCTTTTTCTTGCTGAACTCTTATGAACTCTTTCATACTCTAAAACAAGTCAGCTTATATCAGTATAAACCTATATGATTTATTGTATTATCATTATAATAGTGTGCAATTTATTAAGCTATCATTTGCTGTAACATATAAGTAATAGTGTTACCTATGTACAGTAACAGTGCTTCATCATTATAACATAATATTCAGACCGAGCTTATCTCTGAGTGCAACCTTGGGCCAAACTAGTGACCATGCTCTTGCTATTTTTCATCATCTGATACATTATGAATTATATCTTTTATTTGAAGTGCTGCATGTCATATCAATTAATCATGGGCAACTTTGTTAGGGTCCAGACAAATTGTTATGTTTCTGTCTAGCCAGACGCTCATCTTTTCAACTGGAACGGGTATGATGGGTCGGCAGGATAATTTGGTTAGCAAAGGATGATGACCGGTTGTTTTTTGTCCACTGTTTAGAATATGTCCGACGTGTGAAAGAGAGGCTTCACCACAGTACTCATGGTAGTCACAGCACCCCACACCGGTTCACCCAGGGTCTCAACATGAGGGCAGCCAAGTGCACTGTGTGTCTAGACACCGTCCATTTTGCCCGGCAGGCGGCTACTTGCATCGGTACGCTGTCAAGGCATCTATGACATTTCACACAAATGTTACATAATAAGGTCCAATAATAATTTTGTGTGTGAAATACTAGTGCAGATTTATGCGGATTGTCTAGATTTATTTTACATAAAAATTCTTAAAAATGACTGTGGCAGCGGCGGCGTGGTCGAGCATCAACTGTAGACAGGGAGGAGGTTGGTTGAGCAGGCAAGTAAAGTGTAAAAATTCTCACACCTATCTTATTATTGTTGTTATTGATGTTATTGACACTCACACATCGGTAAATTACAGTTGAGAGAGGAAAATAGATGTGCATGCATAGAAATAGGACAACTCATGAATTGACTGCGTGAGCGTTTTATACAAAAAAACGTGTATGCACAAGCACAAACTACTGTTCTCATCTCTCTTTCTCTCTCTCTTACTCTCCTTCTCTCTCTTTTTAAAGAAATACACAATATCAGACTGACAAAAATAAGACACGGGTGAGAATCCTCACCCACCTCCCCTCTGTCTGCAGATGACTTTCAACAACGCCACCATTGCCACTGTAAAAATATACCGATAATATTGTTTTAGCTGTATTTTTCTTTCCCACAATAGAATGCCATGCTTTGTGCCACCCAAAATGCTCCCCCTACCTTCCAGCCACATGTGGTGTGCCCACCGAATATGCCCTTCATCTATCTGAGGCTTTGTGCAGGGAGAAGAGCAGTAACTCAGGCCTACAGCTCAAAGACTCCAGTGGACACATGAGGCTGGAGGGCTGGATGAAACAACCCAGGTCAGAACACTGCGTTCTATCTTCAATACTAATTGATATAATTTCTACATCAGGTAGGACAAGTTGGACAGTGCAAAAGAGTACAGTTAGTAAAAGTGGTAAAGTATTATGAAAGCTGTACCTTTCTTGGGTTATATAGGAATTACAGCGTTTTTGATATGTGAAACCCTCCATGGGTAACTGGACAGTTGGCTGCTTAGCTTTGAAATGGTCAGACGTCTGTAGTTCTAGAATGATGCAATTTAAAATCAACAATCATTGAAAACTAGTAAATACAGATGGTTTACCATATGATGTAAACCTTTGGTAAGCCACAAAAACAGGAATATCAAATTAGAAATTTCCCAAAAACATCTTTAAAAAGACATTTCTGAAAAAACATCCTATCTACAGATGAGACAAAATTGTACTAGAATAATACGAAGAGTATTATAAAAAGTCATATATAAAATGTGCTGTAATTCTACACTATTTATCCAATTTGGATGTTAATAATGAAATTGCTGAAAGCATGAACCATTCTTTGTTTAAATTTAGTTGTCTGCCTCTTAGTAGACATCTAAAAGAACATTTTTTTAATCATTTGTTCAACTAGGACTGTAAAGTGTGTGTTTGCATCCTTATTGTAGGAATGGCAAGCGTGGTCAGGGCTGGGAGAGGAAGTATGTGGTGCTCGAAGGGAACAAGGTTCTTACCTATGAGACTGAGCCCAGAGAAGGTCTTTACTATCTTAACTTCTGTACTTAAAAATACAAAAAAATTTAAGTTGTCTGTAGTCAGTTATATATATATATATATATATATATATATATATATATATATATAGATATATAGATATATATATATATATATATATATATATATAAACATTTTTGAAAATTCATTTGGCTATGACTAAGAGAGTCATATGTTGATAGGATAAGAAACCACAGTCAGAAATTTACTATAACAAGAAAATATTTATACTGATTTACTGAACTGTTATGAAAAAGACTCCTTATAACAGGTCCAATGGTATAATAAACAAATAAACAACACAATTGAGGGCTGTACTGTGTTCATTCCATGCTAATTGACCCACTGCATTGCAGAGTCACTGAAGCCAGTGGATGAGTTTGATCTGTATATATCTGAAGGTGAAGTGATTGTGCACAGTGCTGTTGGTGGTTCAGAGCTCACCAACACTGCAAAGTCTGGTAAGATAAAAGAAAATAAATGAAAATTTATAATCAGCATCATATTGTGCTAATAAGTCTATACATTAAATTACTTCACTTACAGACAGTGTACAGTGTAGTATAATGATGGTGTTTGGGTTCTCAGATGTGCCCTTTGTGCTAAAGTTGGAGTCGCTCCCCCATACATCCTGCTGGCCAGCACAGACCCTTTACCTCTTGTGCTCAAGCTTTGCGGAGAAACAGCGCTGGGTGGCAGTTTTGGAGGCCATTGTGGCAAGTGCTCGTGGTGCCCGTGAAAAAGCAGAGGCAGATGCAGTGAGTATAGAGGAAAAACCTGATCCATTTTGATGTTATTATATAATGGCCTGAAAAAAAGCAGGTTAAACAGGTTGGGGTTGAATGACGTGTAGACAGTGGACTAAACAGACAAATAGACTAGGCAAATACAGGGTCAACTTTAGTGAAGACAAAAAATAGGCTTGGTTACATCAGACTTTTAATGAATAATGAATTTCCATATGATGACAAAAACAAAAACAAATACATGATTACAGCATAGGAAAGTAATGCACAAACAGAAATATAATAAATTTTCTGATAATTGTTTCTAAACCAGCTATAAATTGATAAATTGATTTGGAAATATTTTAGATTTAATTAAATTTGTTTAATTTAAAGTAATATTTTTAGTACATTATTTAAGTATCATCTGAGTAAGTGGCATATAAACTTCAAGACAAGAAGCTTTTATTGTCATTTCATGAATATATAGCTGATGCAGTACACAGTAAAATGAAATAACATTTCTCCAGGACCATGGTGCTACATAAAATGACATAAAGCTACATAAAACAGCACACACCTAAGGACTTAAGTCATAGCCACATAAAGTGCAATGTCCGCAACCTAGTGCAACAGTGCGAGACAATGACAATAGACAGTGCAAACACAACACACAACATTACAAGACATATACACAAAATAGCGCTGACCAGTGTGCATACTGTATGTTATAAAGTAGGTTGTGAATTTAGAGCAATTGTAAACATATACAAACTTATGCAGTGGCAGCAGTCTGTGAGGTACTGTATTAAAATGTGGTGTGCAAAACAGCAATTACTGTAAGTGAGTGATTGATTTGTACTGTCCAGTGTAGATCACACAGTTGGGTGTGAGTGTGTGTGTGTTTGGTATAGTTTAGTTCTGTTCATTGAGGAGTCTGATGACTTGAGGGAACAAACTATTGCACAGTCTGGTTGTGAATGCTACAATATCTTTTTCCAGATAGAAGGAGAGTGCAGAGTGTGTGTGAGGAGTGTTTGGGCTCATCCACAATGCTGTTGGCTTTGCGGATGCAGTGTGTGTTATGAATGTTCATAATGGAGGGAGGAGAGATTCTGATGCACTTCTTAGCTGGCCTGAAGGGTCTTACCATCCAGGATGGTGCAGTTGTTCACAATGATGCAGCTGCTCAGAATGCTCTTGATGATCCCTCTATAAAATGTGGTCAAGATGGGGGCAGGGAAATGGGCTTTCCTCAGTCTTTGTGGGAAGTAGAGGTGCTGCTGGGCTTTCTTACCTTTTAGAGTGACCAGCTGAGTGACAAGTTCTCCACCAGATGAACTAAAAGGAATTTGGTGCTCTCGACGATCTCCACAGATGATCCGTAAATGTTCAGTGGAGAGTGGTTGCTCTGTGCTTTCCAGAAGTCAATAACTATCTCTTTCGTTTTGTCAACATTCAGAGACAGGTTGTTAACTCTATATGCTGACTCATCTATCTGTATGCTGACTCATCCTTCTTACAAAAGAGACCCACCAGGGTTGTATCATCAGTGAACAGGATGTGTTTTGAGCTGTGCATTGCTACACAGTTCTGAGCACCCTACCAGTAATGTTGTCTGGGCCAGCAGCCTTCAGTGTATATATACTTAGAGTTCTTCTCACATTGGCCGTGGTTAGACAGAGTACCTGGTCGGTGGGATCAATGGTCTTCCATGCTGCTACATTGTTCTACGCTTCAAACCGAGTGTAGAAGTCATTCAGCACATCTGGTAGGAAGGCATCACTGTCACAGGCAGGTGACGTTGTCCTATAGTTTGTGATCGCCTGGATGCCCTGCCGCATGAGCTGGGTGTCTTTGCTGTCCAGGAATTGGCTGTGAATTCTCATGTGCATGTGCACGCTTTGCCTCTCTGACGGCTCGGGACAGTTTGGCCCTTGCTTAATAATTAAATTATTATTATTATTATTATTGATAAAACAAGTAAAATAATATTCTTTCCTACTTTCAGAAGCTGCTGGGAAATTCTCTGTTGAAGCTGGAGGGAGATGACAGGCTGGACATCAACTGCACACTCCCTCTAACTGACCAGGTACCATATAACAAACTACTGTAGGACCAGTGGATATTATTAAAATAATTAAATAATGTTTGGGACTCAGTGCAGTGGGACTCAATGCAGATCAGTTATTGAAGTGCCCATCAGTTCACATCTTACTATAGTTATTAACATAGTTTCTTAATTAAGTATACGTATTGAGGATAAATATATTAGAAAATGTCATACTCACTGAATAAAACTGCAAGTCAAAAAACATTTTTAATTTAATGTTTTTGCTTTTTGCTCAGATTGTGTTAGTGGGTTCAGAGGAAGGTCTATATGCACTGAATGTTATAAAGAACTCATTGACTCACATCCCAGGCTTGGGCTCTGTGTTTCAAATCTACATCATCAAAGAGCAAGACAAGCTGCTCATGATTGTGGGTGAGTGAGCTTCAACTGCATATGGCAGTTTTATGTCTTGTGAAACTGAGACGCCTACTATATTTACAATAAATTCAACCTCACAAATTTCCACCATTATTACTATTTATGTTTTGTTAACACAGCTAACTGAAAAAGTAATGCATCTGTAACATGCTTCTAAGTTAATAATGGTTAGTTTGTTTTATGCTGATAAAGTAACATTACTTAATTCTAATGTGAAGTAATAACATTAAGTTGTAAAACATGTTAAAATAATACCAAGAAACATTTTCAATTTCCATTGGTTATTTGTATTCACACATTTGTATAAGTAGAATGTATAAGCAATGAGTGTTTCTTAGAAATTTGGCAGAAGCTTTATTAGCTTCTTTATTAGCTTTATTTAGCTTCAAAATCCAAAAGATCTGATCTTCACTAACACAGTGGAAGTTCAAAGAGTGTTGTGGTATACCCCTCTTACCCTGTGAGATGGTGGAACCAGTCGTGCAGTGCTGGTAGCTCTGAGGGTGTGAGGTGCAGTGCGAGGAGTGATGAGGGCTTTGAGGTAAGAGGGAACTGGTCCATTTTTGGCTTTGTAGGCTAGCATTAGTGTTTTGAATCTGATGTGTGCAGCTAATTGAAGCTAATGGAGGGAGCGCAGCAGCCAGGTGGTATGCGAGAACTTATTCAGGTTGAAAATTAGTCGTGCAGCTGCATTTTGGATCATTTGCAAAGGACAAGTTGTGGTTATAGGTAGACCTGCCAGAAGTGAGTTGCAGTTAGTCCAGTCTTGAGATGATGTACCTGAGCAAAAATGGCCGAATCTTTCAAATCCTTCAAACTATTTCCATTCTGAGCTGCAAATTCCAAGACTCCTGAGGGTGGACAAGAGACAGTTGATTATAGACAATGCATTCAAGAATTTTTCAAAGAAAAGAGAGAAGTGATACCGGTCTGTAGTTAATGATGTCTGATGGATCCAGATTTCTTCAGGATGGGAAGAACCCTTGCTCTCTGAAGGTAGTTGGTACATGACCAGAAGTATTATTATTAAAGAATTTATTCATCCATTCGTTTATTAAATTTATTTATTATAATAAATTTATTTATTTAATGGAGGATGAAAGCTGTCTTATACAGTAAGATTTTTAGCCATTTATATACAGACACAGGCTTTGAAATTTGAAAAACTTATGTAAATTCAACAGATATTTTTAGTTTGATTTGACTTGAACAAACATTTACACAAACCTTTACTCAATGCTTAATGAACAAGGCCTAGTTTTGTACTCTTGATACCTTTTTTTAGTGTCTGAAAAAATAAGGTTGCAAATAAAGACGGTTGTAGTGCTTAGTTTCTGTGGGAGAGAGAGGAGCTAGTGCTGCTGCTCCGATGAATTGTGAAGTGTTAGCTGAGGTGTGGTTTGGGCAGTTGCTCTGCTCCAGTTAGAATTATGTTATTTCCCACAAGATATATACCCTGGGGCAGACTTAGGATCTGCTGGAGTCAAGTCAAGTCAAGAAGCTTTTTATTGTTTATTCCAACCACATACAGCTGGTGTAGTACATAATAAAGTTTAACAATTTTCCTTCAGGACCATGGTGCTACATAAAACAACATAGAGCTACATAAATCAACATAGATGTAAGGACTTAAAATAAATTGTCCTAGTCACATAAAGTGTATTTTATGCAACCAAGTGCAAACAGTGCAAGACAAAAGACAAAATAGCACTGATTAGTGTGAATACTGCTTATTATACAGTATATTGTGCAAATTATGAATAAAGAGGGTTCCAGTAAACACTTGTGTATTAACAGCAGTTGAATGAGGTATTGAAATGTGATGTGCAAAAAAGCAATTGAGTGAGTGTGCAAAACAGCATATGCAAAAACAGTGTGCAAAAACAGCATGTAAACAGTTTAATATGGGTGGTCGGCATGATGTATGTATATTGAATGAGTGATCGAACGTGTTTTTGATTTGGTACAGTTAAAGCAGTTCATACAGTATGTTTGAGTGTGTGTTCGGAACAGTTTTGGGTGTTGAAATGTCTGATGGATAGCAGGAAGAAACTGTTGCACAGTCTGTTTGTGAGGGCCTGAATGCTTCGATACCTTTTTCCAGATAGTAGGAGGATGAAGAGTGTGTGTGAGGGAACAGGAATGAACAATGGTGCTATTCAGGGAAATGTTGAAGATGTCAGCGAAGACATCAACAAGCACATTCTCTGAGCAGCAGACTTCCATGGGTTAACTCTGCATAGAGTTCTTCTCACATCGGCCGTGGTTAGATAGACTACCTGGTTGTTGGGAGGATGTATGGTCTTCCTTGCCGCTACATTGTTCTGCACCTCGTTCAGTGGTCGTTCAGTGCATCTGGAAGGGAGGCATCACTGTCACAGACAGGTGAAGTTGTCCTGTTGTTCCTGTTCAACTGGATGACCTACCACATGATTTTGGCCTGCTCTGAAGGCGAAGTCTCTAGACCTGATGACTTCACTTTATACTTTCTTTGATCTATTCATTTACAGCATTTGGCAGATACCCTTATCCAGAGCGACTTACATTATCTCATATTTATACAACTGAGCAATTGAGGGTTAAGGGCCTTGCTCAGGGGCCCAACAGTGGCAGCTTGGTGGACCTGGGATCGAACTCAAAACCTTCTGATTGGTAGCCCAACACCTTAACCACTAGGCCACCACATTCATTCACTGCTCTTCTGTATGAATAGATCAAGTCAAGAATATATAATGCATGACTTAGCAGCTCTACATGTATGTTCAACTCACACTGTAATACATTATATACTGTAAATACAATATAATTTATAACACACTAGTGGTTATAAATCCTGCTCACAACTATTTTGATTGGCTATGCTGCTCACTGGTATCATACCAGGTTCCACTCTTGTCGGTAAAGAACAGTAATCTGCGTCTATAGTGGGTACAGATTTGCCTACACATATAATATACAGTATATGTTTTTCAAATCAAGAAACTTCATGGCTATATTGAAGATATATTAGCCATGTTCCAACCATTTTCTGTGGCTAACCTTTTACAAACATTTTTATGCAACTTAGGTAGGTTAGTTGCATTCCCAGCTAGCTTTATTTACAGTTTTATTTGATTATATATATTGTAGCGATTTTGGCTCGAGAAGCAAGGTACATATTTATAAGTAACTACAACGTGTTATAGTGACTTCTAAATATTTTAACCTAAGTTGAAATTAACGGTAATGGAATTAACGTTACGCTTATTTGGTCTGTTCGTCCGGCGAACAGTCCGTGTAACCTTTATTAATTCTATGAAGGCGGTATCTTCCTGGCCAAGAAAGATTAGCTTCCCTTTTACTTTATACCGTAATTTAAATTGAATTAACTTAATAGAGCATGTAGTTCAGACCCGATGTTGCAGGTACCTTAATTTGTGAGCGATACTCAGAGACAAATCACCTGTGGCTCAAAATGATGACATTTAATGAAATAGACAAACACAACATAAAACTAACTACCCAAACAAACAAAAGAAATAGGGAAAACGAAAATGAAAATAAAATAAAACAAAAGAAATTAAAATTGGGGAAAGGGAGGAAGAGACTGGAAAGAAGAAACTAGAGAAAGGAATGGCAAGCTTAGACTCAAAAATTAATCACACCCTAACTGGGAAATCGTCACAGAAACTTAAATTCACCTTAAGATTCAATGAAAGATTACTACTTAAAATTACGCATCTAAATTGGTTGGTAAAGGAAACGGTTACTTGCACTGGCTTACTGCACAAAGGGTCCGGATGCAACAGAGAAATCTCTGAAAAGTCAGTTAGGGTGGGGTCAGACGTTCTTACAAGTTCTCCTGAAGATCAGAATAGTTGTCGTTCTTGGAAGTGAAGCTTGCCGGAACTTCTTTGAAGGAAGATGGAGTCGTCTTGAAGCTGTTCCGAAAGTCTGACCACGGATTAGTGGTGTTTGTGACAATTTAAAGGTCGTGAACTCCATCCATCTTTGGGGAGATGACCAATACTTCGGTCAGGATTTTGGAGGGAAAAACTCCCTTTGTTTCAGGTGTCTGTGGGCGTGGTTTAGCTATCAAACTTTTAGATGACTTTAAAGTTTGATCCAGTGTGTATTAAGACGGTATGGCACCTTTCATTCAAATAAAATACACCATTGTTTGAAAAAATAGTAACCGATAATTTTGTGGTCATTTGGATACTAAACATGAAGGGACGGTATGAAGGCAGCAGTACATTACATACATAGATCAGTAATCGAAGGGTAACTGATGTTAATACGATATTGTGTTCTTATAAAGGCAAAGAAACAAAATGATACACAAAACAAAATGCACTTTCCTTAGGGAAGTAAAAAAGAAAACGATAGCTTCGTATACATTCTGACATCGGACCTTAAAGGGGCATACAGCATTAGAACAGGTATACATTAACATGCCATGATCAGTAACTGGAGTATAACTGATGTTAAATACAATGTTGTTTCTGACACATGAATAAAATACACCCTTGTCAGGAAATTAAGGAGCAAATAATTTTAAGTCAGGCAAGCCTTAAAAGAAGAACACATTACAAAAAGGGTTATAAGAATGAGAACCTTAGAGTACCTTATCTTCGGGTTTTATTAGTAAAAGGAATGTCTCATTGTGTGTGTGTGTGTGTGTGTGTGTGTGTGTGTGTGTGTGTGTGTGTGTGTGTGTGTGTGTGTGTGTGTGTGTGTGTGTGTGTGTGTGTGTGTGTGTGTGTGTGTGTGTGTGTGTGTGTTCTGATTGAGGGCCCCAGAGAAGCCGCATGGGGTTATCTGGTCTTTGTGTAGGCTCCAGTCATTCTGGAGCCAGGTGTGTGTGTAAAACTGGGTTGCTCATCGGTTAATTGAGGAGTAGATGTTGAAATTTAGGGTGCCTGGGACATGAAATCTAAAATGACCTGTACCAGATGCTACAATAAATATGAACCCTAAGTAGCACTGGATTAAGCCTTAGTATGACGTATAAATCTTAAATCTAGTGGCAGACATGTGTTTGCGACTTCTACCAACACTGGGGGTGAAACTGATGCCATTATCTGTCTCTGTATCTGTATCTGTAAATGCTCAAAAAATTAAAGATCTATTTTTATATTTAGATTTAAACCAGGAATAGACATGTTCCACACCAGAAGCTTTTTTAATGTTAACCCTTCCACTGTGCCTTAGGGAATTATTTTAACTCCCAAACTAGTTATCCTATGGACCTTCTTGGCAAGCTATATAATCAAAAGCCATCTAATAATAATTTTAGGAGATTTAATTGTATTTAATTTGTTACATTTCAGAGTTATTTATTATAAAACTGTGACAGACTCACAATGCTACTCTTCTGCAATTCAACCTGGGCCCTTCATGTAGCATTTTATTATAATGGTCTTATGATTTCCCCCAAATGTTTTTTTAATAACAATAGAGAATGATCCTAAACACAAAGAAAGTACAATTTTGTTTTACAATATGTAATGTTAATTAAATCTTCATGAGCTTTGTGGAGTTTTATGAAGCATACTTCTTATGTTTGTACAGAAATATAGTGTTATATAGAGACATATAGTCACATATAGTCACTACATTTTTAAAATGATTCCAAAAAATTAAAATTAAAATATTTTATTTTTATATTATATGGTTTTAAATTTTGTATTTGATTTGTTAGTTGAATAAATACTTTATTTTAATTATCATTCATGGAATAATTTTTTACTCAGAATTGAAAGACATTTAAAAACACAGTAACACAATGAACACTTTGTTTTCTGACAGAAGTGAATATACTTGTTAGATTCATACAGTCTGCAAAAATATTTATTTTTAGAAATTACATAGATACCCCTACCAACATTGTTGTTTTTGTTAATTGATGCAACAGTTAATGATTACTTTATATTAGTAATCACATACTGTAATGTTAGTCAACACTTAACATGTGTTACCATGATTTTTATACATGTGTGTAAGTGTCTATGATTTATTTAATATACCTTGACTATACCGTGTCTATATAGAGTATGATAACTTGTACTGAACACTATTTTGAGGTATAGCTTTCTTTTGCAGGTGATGAGAGGGCACTTTGCCTGGTGGAGATCAAGAAGGTGAAACAGTCACTCTCTCAGTCCCACCTCCCAACCTTGCCTGAAATTGTTCCATACATTTTTGAGACTGTCAAGGGTTGTCATCTTTTTGCTGCAGGGAGGGTATGACTGCTATCTCTCTAATGCACGTAAATAGATTCTGTACTGTAGAATCTATTTTGGGTCTACTGCTTTCATGCTTTATAATAGCTTTTGTGTAATTTTACTCATTCTCTCTTTAGATTGAAAATGGTTCCTGCATTTGTGCAGCAATGCCCAGTAAAGTCACAATTTTGCGCTACAACGACAATCTGAGCAAATTTTGCATTCGCAAGGTGAGAAGAAGACCTAGCTTTAACACAAACATAATTAAGTCTGACTCATTATATCCAATAAAAGACACAAGACAAATTATAACCTGTAATTTAAATTAAAAAGCTATGTCCTGTGAAGAATACAATTATTTAATCATATAAAAAATTATTATGAAACATTTATGTCTGAGGATTTCTTGGTTAATAGGTTGGCTGTAATGACCTTCCATAGGGATGGGTTTATAAACAGACAGGTGCACTCTTGCTCCTTAAGCATCCTTGTGGTCTCTCTCTCTTTCTCTCAGGAGATTGAGACTTTAGAACCCTGTAGCTGTATTTACTTCACCAACTACAGCATCGTCATTGGCACCAACAAGTTCTACGAGATTGAAATGAAGCAATATGTGCTGGAGGGTATGTACGATTTCAGTAATATCTATTCCTTCCACTACTGGAATTGGTTTAGATATAAGAGTTGTCATACTGCTCTTTTTTATACGAATACAACTGAACATATTTAACACTAGACATTACCAACTATACTGCAGAGAAACCATTTGGTAAGTCTTGTGTAAGGATTTGGTATTTTTATTATGGATTTTGTTATACTTGCATATTGTTAAACTAGTCAGGCATTTTGTGCTTTTTCACAGAGTTTCTGGACAAGAATGATGTGTCATTGGCTTCAGCTATGTTTACTGCATCCTCCTACAGCTTCCCCATCGCCATCATGCAGGTGTCGAGTGCAGCTCAGAAAGAGGAATACCTGCTCTGTTTCCATGGTCAGACTGAAATTCAGATTGAGATTGATATTATTCTATCACTGTATTGATTATTATCTATGTACATTTTCCAATATTAAAAAAAGGACCATGCTTGGGCATGACTGTCCATAATAAAACATATAGATTGTAGCTAGTATACTGACTATATATTTTTTTACAAATCTGAAATTTGATATAGCCTTAAATACTTGCAATGTTTGCACTGGCAGAATTTGGAGTGTTTGTGGATGCCTATGGCCGCAGAAGTCGCACAGATGAGCTCAAATGGAGTCGTCTTCCTCTAACATTTGGTACATGTCTTGAAAAAATTGTGTTCATATTTAAAGAGAGCATGTGCCTGACCATTACATAAATTTTTGCTTTTCATAAATCAGCAATTAAGTATAAGTGTATTAGTATCGTACTGCCTTAATCCTCTCTGTTCCCAGCCTTTAGAGAGCCATACCTGTTTGTGACTTACTTCAACTCGCTGGATGTTATTGAGCTTCAGGGTCATGCTGCTCTGGGGTGCGTGTCAAAATAACACCACGTAGACATCTAGTAGTTGTAGGAGTTAAAGTTAAGGCTATTATGATAAAAGGGTAGTACTTAGGAAACTACTTGAAAGCAAGGTATGATATTTCTATTTATCTTTTATCTATCTATAAGTAAATTACAATTTACTTGACATAAGGTGCAGTCGAGGGTGAGTTAAGAGTTCATGTGTGGATATGTTGATAGAATTTGTGTCTTTTCTTACTTCATGAATAGACAAACAAATCTCAGCCAGCTTATATTTAATTTGTATATTTGCATATTTTTATCATGTCATCAAGTAAATTTTATAAAAGTTATGTCAATGCAAGAAAATTAAATGAGACTATTAGTAAATAGGCAAGGGAAAGTGGTGGTTAAAGTATCTGGGCTCCTGATTAGAAGGTTGGAAGTTTAGAAGATTCACACCCAACACTGCCAATTCATGCACGAGATCAAGGCATTTAACCCTGTTTACTATACTAGATACTGTATCATGGCTGATCCATTAAGGTACAATAAACTAGAATAATTCAGTGCATTAATAAAAATAACCAACCATGAATTTCAGTAGTAATACACTGTAATTAATGTAAGTAAAACATGTAATGCAAAAAAAAAAGATGTTTAACATGTTAAAAATGCTACAATTATGTATCAATAATAATAAGAAGAATGATAAGAATAAAAATAAGACAAAAAAACAAATAAACAATTAAGCCAAATAGTGAATTATGTTGTTTGATTGCATAAAAAGTAATATGATTTAATTTTGATTTTCAAAATTATATATTTGTGGTGGTTATTTGGCAACTTGGACAACTGTTTATTGAGGATGAATTGTGGATTTCAGCATTTATAACTGTGTTTTTTGTAAACTTTGTTCAGGCCTCCTGCACTTGTTCACTTGGATGTCCCTAACCCACGCTACCTAGGCCCGGCCATCTCATCAGGTGCCATTTACTTGGCCTCATCTTACCAGAACAAACTGAGAGTGATCTGCTGCAAGGGCCATGTAGTACGAGAGTCAGGAGAATTGCAGCGGACAGGTTCTAACAGGAGGTATTATATTAATTACATTAGTAAAATAAATGCTGTCAAAAATATTAGATTCACACATATATTCTTGAATAAATGTTAGTAAAAGTTGTATATTAGCTTGATTTTACCTATATTTGTTTGACAGCTTTGACCTCTGCAGCAGCCCAAGCAAGCGTGGCCCGCCCACTTATAATGAGCACATTTCAAAGCGGCTTGCCTCAAGTCCTCAAGCTCAGGACAGTGTTGTGCACCGGGACCCTAGTACACCACACCGATACCGTGAGGGCCGCACTGAATTCCGCAGAGACAAGTCCCCAGCTCGGCCACTGGACCGTGAGAAGTCACCAGGGCGTGCTGTGATTGATGCACGCAGAGAGAGATCACCAGGACGGCCACTGGATGAGCGAGAGAGAGAGCGTGAGCGCACACGTCTGCACACAAGCTCAGTCCGCACTCAACTCACACCAGTTAACAAGGTACGCATGCGACACTGCCACGTTAACTGTGTGTCCTTCTAGGATGCCAGGATCAGGGTTTTAAAAGCTGTACAAGGATACATGCCACCGCTTTGATACTGTGTATTAGGAAGCATCCCTACACAAACAAGACATGTATCTGTAATTATTAATGACATTCAGTTGTGAACAAAAACAACCTAAGAAGAAGTAAATATAAAGATATCTTTAATTCAAACTGACTTTGGTGAGTTTTGTTCCCTCTATGAGTAACTAGTGACAGAGCCTGCTGAACTCTGTGACCTCTCTGTCCTGGTGCTGGTGTAGGTGTGGGACCAGTCTTCAGTGTGACCGAGCTCCCTGGACAGCTGAAGTGTAAGAGCCATCGTCCAGTCCCAGCATGGATGGACATGCCGTTTTACAGGCATCTCTTGTAATACAACTATTCCATCTTGGCATTGGCTGCTGTGAGCAGAACCACATCTTATTTATATTTTTTTGGATTTAGTTGTTGTCAAAATTTACATATTTTGCTCATATATTATACATATTTACATAGACTTTATGAAGAAGGGAACTGATTGGTGAAATATTTTAAGTGATTATTAAGATACACAAAAACCTTTACATATATACAGTATATATATATACACACATTATACACAGTATACACATTATACACACAGTATACACAGTGTATACACAGTATACACACACACACACACACACACACACACACACACACACACACACACACACACACATATATATATATATATATATATATATATATATATATATATATATATATATATATATGAACATAAAAACATAGCACATGCTAACTGTAAATATGTGTGGCCAGCTTTTATAGTTAAAGAAAGGTATGAGAAAGGTTTATAGTTAAAGTCTGAGAGTTGGATGACAAAGCCATGTATATTTTTTAAAGATAAAAAAGGTTTGTATAAATTTAAGACAAAATTTCTTACAGAAAACACAAGTTTTCACTTTTACATAGCTGCTTTTGTGGATATCAAGCATCAGGCTGGCTGCTTTTCTGATATTATCTTTTGTTCTCAATTTTGTAAGAGCTGACAGTCAAAACTTAGGCATGTGCTGATAACTGTTTTTTTTTTGGTTTTTACTTTACTTATCACAGACCTATAAAGGGTACAAATGTGTAGCCTCACACTTAAGGAATCCTTCAAGAACAATAGTTTTGACCATGATCTTGCTCTGACTGCTTTAAAATTGGGGAGTTGACAGACAGAAATGATCTTTTCATCCTTGCATTGGAAAAGACATATACTGTACACCTTTTCTGCTTGTAAGAATTATGACTACAATTGAGATTGAAATATCACAGTTTGTTTTACTGCAAAAAGCAGTGCAGAAAGTCCAGCCTAAAGTGTACTGAAACTGATCAGATGACAGAGTTCTTTCTTGACTGGAATGACTGATGTCTGTTTTAACAAATGCATGCTGTCATGTTTGCTTGGCACTATCCCAACTGCTAGACCAAAAAGGTCTTACAAGCCTGTCTTCTTTACAGAGCTTGCTAAATAGACTATTGAGAGGATTATAAAATGTGAGGCTCATAAAATCATGTAGAAGCAGTTCTCTTACTGTCCTCATGTTAGTGCATAGACATGCTAAGCACTCTCCTCTAGCTAGACAAGGATATGTTTGGCTCTAACCACTGTGATAATCCCATTACAAACACAGTATTAATGCTGAGTTAGTCATGCATCTTAGATTGATAGCCAGCCTAACTAGTCTTCAAGTTGCCATGCCTATGTTGTCATAAACTGCCAGAGCAGTACCCATGACATATACGGATAAAAAAGAAAAACAAACAAAGAAAACAAGTAAACAAAACAAAAGTATAGAAAGCACAATTTCAGAGGTAATATACCACAACAGTTTTCTGGAAACTATACCGGTATTTTTCACATCAATTGGATATTTTCATCCAAGCAGCTCATCCTGAGCTCTGTACAATCTAGCTACTAACAAAAACACATTTTAACTGACTGGCAACAGTTGTTTAATTTAAAGAAAATGTAAAATAACCCCCACTCTCAACAGTATTCGGAACAGTGCATTTCTATTTTGTTTCTCATTCTATTTTACATTTTCTTATGTTTAAACTTGTAAACAAAAAAACAAACTTTATGCTAATGTGAATGTTCCTTAACCACAGCAAAACTTTCACAGGAAAGTTTACTTTTGTTACATCTATTCCCCATGCTCTATTTTAATCATCTAATAAATAGAAATGTTTAAAAAAATCAATAACAAAAATACCATACTGTATTTTTATACAGTATTTCATACATGATCATACATGAGTTTGAATGGGCTAAGACTGGATGACCAGGCAGATTTTTACACTCAGATAGAAATGGCTGATTCCTCACTAAACTCCAGTATTATGTTTGTTAGTAAAATGTTAACATTGGATTAAAACATTTGAGAGGCAGCGTTAATTTTAATGGTAAATCTTGGTGAATTAACTATTTAATTAAATTAAATTTATTTATCAATTTTTACTTTTAACAATTCACATGTTAATTCGTATGTCTATCCCTAATGAGTAAGCCGGAGGCAACGGTGGCAAGGAAAAATGCTCTGAGATGATATGAGAAAAAACCTTGAGATGAACTCAGAAGAGACTCAGCAGGAACCCATCCTCATTTTGGTGATACTGGATAGTAAATAATGTAAATGTAAATAATGTTCTTCCTACAACAGTTTGTAGTTGAGTGCACTAATGGGTCAGCGAAGATTCTCAGTTTTTTCTCAGTTTTTCTCAGTTCTCACCACAGAACCAACACTAGTTTCTTTCTAATGAAAAACCAAACATAAAGCTGACTGAGTCAACAGTGGTTTAAAGAAGGTATGACAGTTTCTGGGAGGCCCTATCTACAGCAATCCCATGAGTCACTGGCTGACCATGCAGGGGTAGGTTGTCAGGATTGATGAAGTAGGTCCGGAAAAAGAGCCGCTCAGACTAGTAACTCATAACATCAGGAGATTGGGACTGGCATGTGTAGCTCGACAGAGAGAGTGTATGATTGTGGTCATGTGATGGTTAAATACAATGTACATTATGTACAAAATGCAAGCAGCGACTCCAAAAGGTGACATAAACTGAGACTGTGTCTGAGTCCTGAACACTGTAGGGCTATGTACAAAAAAGCTTGAGTCTGGTTTAAGTCTTTAAATGGAAAGTTTTTTTTTTTGTTTTATTTAAATGAAAAAATGCTGCCAATTAGACAGATAAAGGTAAAAAATTATTTCATACTAAAGTCCTCAACATTAAAGCCATAATAATAGCAAAGAAGTGTATATGATACTAAAAGTTTCAGCAATGTGAAAAGAAAAAAAAACTGATATCAGTGCATGCCTAATACATATATTATATTTGGAATAAGAGCTTCTTGCTATAAGTGTCCTTGTGCTGTTGCAGTAATTGTATAGCAATTTTTGTTTAAACAGTATAACAGTATTTCCTTTTATTAACACTGCTGTCTACAAGATGTCTACTGGGCTGTTTTGGAATTTTTTTTTCTGCTTAAAGTAATGGTGTCCTGTATGGTGTATGGTGAAATAACGTCCAGTAGCCCTCAGGGTTTGTATAAGAAATATTACTGCTTCCTTATTGTGTGAGCTAACCAGCACAGCTACACTAAAGCTCTTTTAAAAATATATATAGCAGATAACAGTGTGTTCACATCATTCGCATGCATACTTTACGTCTCAGTTTGCGTCCCATGAATCCACTAAATATGGATTGCTATATATTTATACATATTGATGTTTTCATTTCTTTTTTTTTTAAACATGAATGATGAGTTACACAGTGTAAATCCTGATTGTCATACAAAAATCAATAAAGTGCTGAATAAAAAAGAGCTGAAAATAAGGGGCTGGTGTTTCATGATTAAATTTATTGTCATGTAACTTTGAGAGTTTATTTCACATAGTTATCATTGTGCAAGAATATAAACCATTATTATGTGAGCCATTATTAAGAAATTCTAAATAATTTATTTTTCCTTAAATGCTTTATATTTCATATATATCATTTGATTTGTTATGCATTGTGTCACAAATAGCTATTAGTGAACAAGTGGCAAACAAGTATGCTGCCAGAATTAAGAAAACGGTATTACCACTTTATCACAAGTATTTAAATGTTAAGACATGTCCATAACAGATGTACATGCATGTTACATGTGGTTTAAAATATTTGGTCAAAGACCTCACCAAAAAGCATCTATAGAGGTGTCTGGTAGTTAAGAACATTTAATTTATAAAGAGCAGCAATAAATGAACAGGTACAGCAAAGCTAGGTATAATATAACCAAACCTTGTTTCACTCAAAAAGCAGCAAACTCTCTCAGCACTGAAAATCATGTCTTTGTAAGATGAAGACACAAATAAAACATCTTCATTTTCCAGTTTAACTGACCACCCCAAGACATCCCTATGTGAAGCCTCACAGGATTTACTTTCTATACCCAAGGGAAAGGGAACACAAAACAAATCACCATTTCAGCAGAACCAGAGTGAATCCCTGACTTCGGAGATGTCTAGCAGTTCACTAAACCTCTGTGTGTGTGTCAGCTATCCAAGCCAGCAGTCAGGCACATGAATGTGCCACCCAAAGTGCTTTAAATATTCTTAGAAAAATCCGTAGAGACATTGCTTCCAGACACTTTTCACTCCATAAACAGATCTATTTCCTCTTCCGATGCAGAAGATGCACACAAAAAAAGGTAAGGAAATTACAGTTTCTTCCTGCTACACCAAAACAACAAGTGTTCAGAAACTACTGTTTTATACTAAGCTGCTGTACATGTCGAGGCAATGTGCTGGGAAGTACTTAGTTGGAGCTGGCCGTGATGGATTTGTCAAACTCTAGATCCAGAGGAGGAGGAGAGGACTGCAGGCTGTTGTAACATGCCTTACACACACGGCTTGGCTCAAACAATTGCTTACTTGGCACAGGAATGTTCTGATCATAGCAGCTGGCACAAAACACATTACCACAGTTCCTGTAGAGGGCAACAAAGAGAGAATTTTAGCGGATGAAAAAGACAAAGAATTAGGAAATAAACAGAGAATGACATGAGTAAATGAATTATGCTCAATTACATTTAATTACACCTGCTGTATATTAGAACCTTTAGAACCACATAATATAATATAATATAATATAATATAATATAATATAATATAATATAATATAATATAATATAATTTTCAGCTTATGTTTCCTATTATTTTAAATCTAGGTCTGTTTGTGGCAGATCACCCAATTAGGTGAGCAAATGTATAGGAGCAGACAGTCAAAGTAAATTTAATAAAACTTAATATTTGGGTTGACATAAACTGCAGTAACTTCAGCAAGGCAAGCCATGACCAACACATGATCCAATATTCTTGACAAATCCCATCTTTCTCCACAGTGTGATAGAGGATAATCTTGGATTCACAAGAACCAAGAAATATTTCTGTACTGCATTGCTAATTTCACTCTGGCTTTATTATTCGTAATCTTACTCCTGGTTTGCATCTAGTGGTTAAACAATTGCAGGTATAACAATTTGGATTTTGATACTTTCACCCCTGCCCTATGGAGGTTGTTGGTGAGGTCACTGTTGGTTTTGCCTTTACATTCACAGCTCTCACAATGTTTCTTTTATCAACTGTGGTTTGTCAGATGTCAGTAGACTCGTGTTTTCATTATTTTTAAGCAATTCCAAATTGTTGTACTGGCTATAGCCAATTCTTGTCCCGATGTTCACAGCTAAATAATGGTTTTCTTTTCTCCTACTGTCAGCTCTCTAGTCTTCGGGAAGGTTTATTCTTTTTTACAAAAAAATGAACACTTCACAGGCAAAATCCAGGGCTCAAACCAACAGTAGAGATTCAGGACTATTAACTGTTTAAACAGTAAATCTAATAGAGCAAAAACAAACTACCGTCAGTCAATCACCAATATTTGTTATCATTTGGAAGGTTTTGATTAGTAAAATGTGTAATGGTCCAGGTTGTTGAACACATCTAGTTGTAAATCTCAGGAGTTGAAAGCTGATGTATCATCTCATGTTCATCTTTTCCTCTCAAATCCAAATGTTTTCAGTGTAAAACAAAGAACCAGCCTTGCTGTTTCAGTCATTTAGAAGGGGAATGTAGTTCACCACATGCAAATTTTCCATAAACATATTTTAAGTTATATAATTAGCAAGAAGGAGACGATGCAAAAACAGCTCTCAAATCTCTGTGAGTGTAAGTTCACTCATTAAAAACCAACCACAAATATCCACCTACTCCAAATATCCATTTTAAATATCCACATACTTTGATGTTGGCTTTGACAGTGCAAGTACTCGTAAAGACCGGTGCTTTTTGGAGGCTAGTGGACATAAGGGTCAGTGTTACTTTTGGAGGCAAGTGGACAGAAAAATTGTGAAAGCTACTGGACCGCTAGGGTGCCAATACTTGTGGAGGCAAGTGGACATGAGCATGTGACATGATCCGAATACACGGGAGGCAGCTCCTCTCATTTTGCTGAGTGTTTTGATATGTCACATGTCTATGTTGTGCAAATATTTAATTTTCACGTGATGTCACGTGACTGCCCCACACGATGTGACCCCACATGAGCTGCCCTACATGATGTGACCACAATACCCGTGGGGCAGTTCCCCACATTGTGCTGAGTGTTTTGATATGTCACATATCCATGTTGTGCAAATTTTTGATTTTGCTTGTTTTGGGGGCGTGGCTACACGTGACGTCATGTCACGTGACCAGAATACCCGTGGGGAGGTTCCCCTCAATGTGCTGAGTGTTTTGATATGTCACATGTCCATGTTGTGCAAATTTTTGATTTCGCTGGTTTTGGGGGCGGGGCTATACGTGAAGTCACATGACGTGACCAGAATACCCGTGGGGCAGTTTCCCTCATTGTGCTGAGTGTTTTGATATGTCACATGTCCATGTTGTGCATGTTTTTGATTTCGCTTGTTTTGGGGGCGGGGCTACACGTGACGTCACGTGATGTGACCAGAATACCCATGGGGCAGTTCCCCTCATTGGGCTGAGTGTTTTGATATGTCACATGTCCATGTTGTGTAAATTTTTGATTTTGCTTGTTTTGGGGGCGGGGCTACACGTGACGTCATGTGGTGTCGAGTGACGTCACCAGAATACTCGATGGGGTGCCAATACTTTTGGCAAAAAGTGGCTACTGAGGGTTTGGACATTTCATGTCAATACTGCAGTCATTATGGGATTCTACTTATTATACTGCATAGAACAGTACATGCAATTCTTAATGTTGGATGTATTGTGTGTGTGAGAGCTTAGAGGACTTTTCGGGATTCCCTATTCAAGTCTATGGGATGTTCGATCGTCGACTGCGGGAAAACCGAAAATTCCGTCGGAACTCCGAAATAAAAACTTCGTCCGGAGTGAGGTCCTAAAGAACCTGTCTGAGTTCGGTGTAAATCGCTCGAAAACTTGCCGAGTTACAAACCTCAAAAATTTATAATGGAAGTCTATGGGAAAAAAGGCCACTTTGAGCTTCCGTACCGGGAATGCCGGAATTCCGATCGCTTAGAAAAATAGAAGCAACAAACTTCAGACCAGGGTCTACGACATATCCGAATTTGGTGCATGTGGCTCGAACGCCCTGGGCCGCATTTTTTTAAATAAATTTTTGTCTAAGAATAATAATAATAATAATAACTAGATTTGTAAAGTTCATCGCGACAAACTTTGATGTTGGCTTTGACAGTGCAAGTATTTGCAAAGGCCGGTGCATTTTGGAGACGAGTGGACAGAAAGATTGTGAAAGCTACTGGACCGCTAGGGTGCTAATACTTTTGGAGGTGAACGGACATGAGCATGTGATGTGATATGTCACATGTCCATGTTGTGCAAATTTTTGATTTCGCTTGTTGTGGGGGCGGGGCTACACGTGACGTCACGTGTAGTGACCAGAATACCCATGGGGCAGTTCCCCTCATTGGGCTGAGTGTTTTGATATGTCACATGTCCATATTGTGTAAATTTTTGTTTCGCTTGTTTTGGGGGCGGGGCTACACGTGACGTCACGTGACGTGACCAGAATACCCGTGGGGCAGTTCCCCTCATTGTGCTGAGTGTTTTGATATGTCACATGTCCATGTTGTGCAAATTTTTGATTTCGCTTGTTTTGGGGGCGGGGCTACACGTGACGTCACGTGACGTGACCAGAATACCCATGGGGCAGTTCCCCTCATTGGGCTGAGTGTTTTGATATGTCACATGTCCATGTTGTGTAAATTTTTGATTTCGCTTGTTTTGGGGGCGGGGCTACACGTGACATCACGTGGTGTCGAGTGACGTCACCAGAATATCCGGTGGGGTGCCAATACTTTTGGCAAAAAGTGGCTACTGAGGGTTTGGACATTTCATGTCAATACTGCAGTCATTAATGGATTCTACTTATTATTATACTGCGTGGATCACACAGAGAGAAGCCGTGCCTGAGCTCTGCGCACGCTGTGTGTGTGAGAGCTTAGAGGAATTTTCGGAATTCCCCATTCAAGTCTATGGGATGTTTGATCGTCGACTACCGGAAAACCGAAAATTCCGTCGGAAGTCCGAAATAAAAACTTTGTCCGGAGTAAGGTCCTAAAGAACCTTTCCGAGTTCGGTGTAAATCACTCGAAAACTTGCTGAGTTATAAACCTCAAAAGTTTATAATGGAAGTCTATGGGAAAAAAGGTCACTTTGAGCTTCCGTACCGGGAATGCCGGAATTCCGATCTCTTAGAAAAATAGAAGCAACAAACTACAGACCAGGGTCTACAACATATCCGAATTTGGTGCATGTGGCTCGAACGCCCTAGGCCGCATTTTTTAAAATAAATTTTTGTCTAAGAATAATAATAATAATAATAATAATAATAATAATAATAATAATAATAATGAGCTTATAACGGAAATCAGAATGTTGGCTTCTACAAAGCCAACATAATAATAATAATAACTAGATTTGTAAAGTTCGTCACGACAAACTTTGATGTTGGCTTTGACGGTGCAAGTATTCGCAAAGGCCGGTGCATTTTGGAGGCGAGTGGACAGAAAGATTGTGAAAGGTACTGGACCGCTAGGGTGCTAATACTTTAGGGGGTGATCGGCCATGAGCATGTGACGTGATCCGAATACCCGTGGGGCAGTTCCCTTCATTGTGCTGAGTGTTTTGATATATCACATGTCCATGTTTTATTTCGCTTCTTTTGGGGGCGGGGCTACATGTGACATCACGTGACGTGACCAGAATACCCATGTGGCAGTTCCCCTCATTGTGCTGAGTGTTTTGATATGTCACATGTCCATGTAGCGCAAATTTTTAATTTAGCTTGTTTTGGGGGCGTGGCTACACGTGACGTCACGTGATGTGACCAGAATACCCGTGGTGCAGTTCCCCTCATTGTGCTGAGTGTTTTGATATGTCACATTTCCATGTTGTGCAATTTTTTAATTTTCACGTGACCTCACGTGACCTCATGTGACGTCATGTGACGTGACCAGAATACCCGTGGGGCAGTTCCCCTCAATGTGCTGAGTGTTTTGATATGTCATATGTCCATGTTGTGCAAATTTTTGATTTCGCTTGTTTTGGGGGTGGGGCTACACGTGACGTCACGTGACGTCACCAAATTACCCGTGGGGCAGTTCCCCCTCATTGTGCTGAGTGTTTTGATATGTCACATGTCCATGTTGTGCAAATTTTTGATTTCGCTTGTTTTGGGGGCGGGGCTACACGTGACGTCACGTGACCAGAATACCCGTGGGGCAGTTCCCCTCATTGTGCTGAGTGTTTTGGTATGTCACATGTCCATGTTGTGCAAATTTTACATTTTCATGTGTCGTCACGTGACGTCACGTGACGTGGCCAGAATACCCGTGGGGCAGTTCCCCTCATTGTGCTGAGTGTTTTGATATGTCACATGTCCATGTTGTGCAAATTTTTGATTTTGCTTGTTTTAGGGGTGGGGCTACACGTGATGTCACGTGACGTGACCAAATTACCCGTGGGGCAGTTCCCCCTCATTGTGCTGAGTGTTTTGATATGTCACATGTCCATGTTGTGCAAATTTTTGATTTCGCTTGGTTTGGGGGCGGGGCTACACGTGACGTCACGTGACGTGGCCAAAATACCCGTGGGGCAGTTCCCCTCATTGTGCTGAGTGTTTTGATATGTCACATGTCCATGTTGTGCAAATTTTACATTTTCACGTGTCGTCACGTGTCGTCACGTGACGTCCCGTGACGTGATCATAATACCCGTCGGGCAGTTCCCCACATTGTGCTGAGTGTTTTGATATGTCACATGTCCATGTTGTGCAAATTTTTGATTTCGCTTGTTTTGGGGGTGGGGCTACACGTGACGTCACGTGACGTGACCAGAATACCCGTGGGGCAGTTCCCCTCATTGTGCTGAGTGTTTTGATATGTCACATGTCCATGTTGTGCAAATTTTTGATTTTGCTTGTTTTAGGGGCGGGGCTACACGTGACGTCACGTGACGTGACCAAAATACCCGTGGGGCAGTTCCCCTCATTGTGCTGAGTGTTTTGATATGTCACATGTCCATGTTGTGCAAATTTTACATTTTCACGTGTCGGGGCTACACGTGACGTCACGTGGTGTTGAGTGACGTCACCAGAATACCCGGTGGAGTGCCAATACTTTTGGCAAAAAGTGGCTACTGAGGGTTTGGACATTTCATGTCAATACTGCAGTCATTATGGGATTCAACTTATTATACTGCATAGAACAGTACATGTAATTCTTAATGTTGGATGTATTGTGTGTGTGAGAGCTTAGAGGACTTTTCGGAATTCCCTATTCAAGTCTATGGGATGTACGACCGTCGACTACGGGAAAACCGAAAATTCCGTCGGAACTCCGGAATAAAAATTTTGTCCGGAGTAAGGTCCTAAAGAACCTGTCCCTGTTCGGTGTAAATCGCTCGAAAACTTGCCGAGTTATAAATCTCAAAATATAAAAATTATATCTCAAAATTATAATGGAAGTCTATGGGAAAAAAGGCCAATTTGAGCTTCCGTACCGGGAATGCCGGAATTCCGATCGCTTAAAAAAATAGAAGCAACAAACTTCAGACCAGGGTCTACGACATATCCGAATTTGGTGCATGTGGCTCGAACGCTCTAGGCCGCATTTTTTTAAATAAATTTTTGTCTAAGAATAATAATAATAATAATAATAATAACTAGATTTGTAAAGTTCGTCGCGACAACTTTGATGTTGGCTTTGACGGTGCAAGTATTCGCCAAGGCCGGTGCATTTTGGAGGCGAGTTGACAAAAAGATTGTGAAAGCTACTGGACCGCTAGAGTGCCAATACTATTGGAGGTGAGCGGATATGAGCATGTGACGTGATCCGAATACCCGTGAGGTAGTTCCTCTCATAGTGCTGAGTGTTTTGATATGTCACATGTCCATGTTGTGCAAATTTTTAATTTCGCTTCTTTTGGGGGCGGGGCTACATGTGACATCACGTGACGTCACGTGACATGACCATAATATCCATGGGGCAGTTCTCCTCATTGTGCTGAGTGTTTTGATGTCACACGTCCATTTTGTGCAAATTTGTTATTTCACTTGTTTTGGGGGCGTCACGTGCCGTTACCAGAATACCCATGGGGCAGGTCCCCTCATTGTGCTGAGTGTTTTGATATGTCACATGTCCACGTTGTGCAAATTTTTAATTTTCACGTGTCGTCACGTGTCGTCACGTGTTCGTTTGTTTTGGGGGCGGGGCTACATGTGACGTCACGTGACGTGACCAGAATACCCCTGGGGCAGTTCCCCTCAATGTGCTGAGTGTTTTGATATGTCACATGTCCATGTTGTGCAAATTTTTGATTTCGCTTGTTTTGGGGGCGGAGCTACATGTGACGTCAAGTGACGTGACCAGAATACCCCTGGGGCAGTTCCCCTCAATGTGCTGAGTGTTTTGATATGTCACATGTCCATGTTGTGCAAATTTTTGATTTCGTTTGTTTTGGGGGCGGGGCTACACGTGACGTAACGTGACGTGACCAGAATACCCGTTGGGCAGTTCCCCTCAATGTGCTGAGTGTTTTGATATGTCACATGTCCATGTTGTGTAAATTTTTGGGGCTACATGTGACATCACGTGACGTCTGACCATAATATCCGTGGGGCAGTTCTCCTCATTGTGCTGAGTGTTTTGATATGTCACATGTCCATGTTCAGCAAATTTTTAATTTTCACGTGTCGTCACGTGTCGTCACGTGACGTGGCCAGAATACCCCTGGGGCAATTCCCCTCATTGTGCTGGGTGTTTTGATATGTCACATGTCCATGTTGTGCAAATCTTTGATTTCGCTTGTTTTGGGGGCGGGGCTACACGTGACGTCACGTGACGTGACCAGAATACCCGTTGGGCAGTTCCCCTCAATGTGCTGAGTGTTTTGATATGTCACATGTTCATGTTGTGCAAATTTTTGATTTCGTTTGTTTTGGGGGCGGGGCTACATGTGACGTCACGTGACGTGACCAGAATACCCCTGGGGCAGTTCCCCTCAATGTGCTGAGTGTTTTGATATGTCACATGTCCATGTTGTGCAAATTTTTGATTTCGTTTGTTTTGGGGGCGGGGCTACACGTGACGTCACGTGACCAGAATACCCGTTGGGCAGTTCCCCTCAATGTGCTGAGTGTTTTGATATGTCATGTCCATGTTGTGCAAATTTTTGATTTCGCTTGTTTTGGGGGCGGGGCTACACGTGACATCACGTGACGTGACCAGAATACCCGTGGGGCAGTTCCCCTCATTGTGCTGAGTGTTTTGATATGACATGTCCATGTTGTGCAAATTTTTTATTTTCACGTGATGACACGTGTCGTCACGTGACGTGGCCAGAATAACCGTGGGGCAGTTCCCCTCATTGTACTGAGTGTTTTGATATATCACATGTTCATGTTGTGCAAATTTTTGATTTCGCTTGTTTTGGGGGCGGGGCTACACGTGACGTCATGTGGTGTTGTGAGACGTCACCAAAATACCCGGTGGGGTGCCAATACTTTTGGCAAAAAGTGGCTACTAAGGGTTTGGACATTTCATGTCAATACTGCAGTCATTATGGGATTATACTTATTATACTGCATAGAACAGTACATGCAATTCTTAATGTTGGATGTATTGTGTGTGTGAGAGCTTAGAGGACTTTTCGGAATTCCCTATTCAAGTCTATGGGATGTTCGATCGTCGACTACGGGAAAACCGAAAAGTCCATCGGAACTCCGGAACAAAAATTTGGTCCGGAGTAAGGTCCTAAAGAACCTGTCCGAGTTCGGTGTAAATCGCTCGAAAACTTGCCGAGTTATAAACCTCAAAAGTTTATAATGGAAGTCTATGGAAAAAAAAGGCCACTTTGAGCTTCCGTACCGGGAATGCCGGAATTCCGATCACTTAGAAAAATAGAAGCAACTTCACACCAGGGTCTACGACATATAATAATAATAATAATAATAATAATAATAATAATAATAATAATAATAATAATAATAATAAGCTTGTAACGGAAATCAGAATGTTGGCTTCTACAAAGCCAACATAATAAATGCTGTAGAAGTGCAGTTCATTATTAGTTCATGTTAAGTAATGTGGTAACTAATGTCAACTAATGAACCTTTATTATAAAGTTTTAGAAAAAAAAACTGTCCAAGGGTGGATTCGAACCCCGAATCTCTGCATGCTAAACGGATTCGCTATCCACTATGCCATCCAGGAACACGAGAAAGCCTTTGCGGTTTTATGTATTAATTCACTAATGTGAAGAATGGCGCGTCTAATTGTACCCAAGCTTTATTATATTAAAGTCATTCTTGTCATTTTTTGTGATATACGTGTCATATCATGTCAAAAGAAATTATGTAATGTGAGGAGACAAAGAAAAAATGCGCTTAATTTTAATTAATGGGTGGCTCTTAAAAGAGCCGTTGCTGTTCTTAAAAGGACATTAGTTTAAAGTGAAATAAAAAATTATAAAAATTACACTGATAGTTGAAAACAACAAAAAGTTATACAAATGGCAGAAACAACAACATATGTGACCGCCGTGCTGTCCAAGGCACGCGACCACTAGGTTTAAGCATTAAATACACGGTTAAATGTTATATTGTTTGAAAGCTTAGACTCTCGGGATTTTATTAAGCCCACACACAAAGCATAATATGATTTATAGCCATCATACTAATTTAATCCAACTTGATAGTCACCGGAAATAGGCGGCGCTTACCTTTCTTCACTGGGGTAATATTTTCCAAAACAAATGCTTGTAAAAAATCCCCAAGAGTCTAAGGAACTGGAATATGTAAGCCTTTTAATCCAAAACGCTTTAATCCAAAACGCGTTTCTGACCGAAATGTGTAAACAACAATCCACGTCCGTCCTTTGTTTTCGGCTCTCACTTTATTTTCCAAAACAAATGCTTGTAAAAATCCCCAAGAGTCTAAGGAACTGGAATATGTAAGCCTTTTAATCCAAAACGCTTTAATCCAAAACGCGTTTCTGACCGAAAAATGTACTCCTAGTCCTGTACTTCCAACGTTGTGTGATCTGACAGATTCACTGGTGTCTGCTGCCCTCTTTTGGATGTTAGCACATCTACAGAGAGATTCCCCATTCAAGTCTATGTGGAAAAAACACCCCTTTGAACTTCCATACTGGGAATTCTGGAATTCTGATCGCTTACAAAATAGATAGCACACCTCTCCTTAATGAGCCGGTCGATTTGACACCTCATTTATGGGTCTAGGACAAAAGCTGCGGGTCAAGTTACGCACCGAAAAAGTGTCCGGAAGAAGAAGAAGAAGAAGAAGAAGAAGAAGAAGAAGAAGAAGAAGAAGTATGCAAGAGAATAAGAATGTGCTTTAGCAAGCACATTAATAATAATAATAATAATAATAATAATAATAATAATAAGTATGCAAGAGAATAAGAATGTGCTTTGCAAGCACATTAATAATAATAATAATAATAATAATAATAATAATAATAATAATAATAATAATAAGTATGCAAGAGAATAAGAATGTGCTTTAGCAAGCATATTAATAAGTATGCAAGAGAATAAGAATGTGCTTTAGCAAGCACATTAATAAGTATGCAAGAGAATAAGAATGTGCTTTAGCAAGCACATTAATAATAAGTATGCAAGAGAATAAGAATGTGCTTTGCAAGCACATTAATAATAATAATAATAATAATAATACTAATAATAATAATAATAATAATAATAAGTATGCAAGAGAATAAGAATTTGCTTTGCACGCACATTAATAATAATAAGTATGCAGGAGAATAAGAATGTGCTTTGCAAGCACAATAATAATAATAATAATAATAATAAGTATGCAAGAGAATAAGAATGTGCTTTGCAAGCACATTCATAATAACAACAACAACAACAACAACAACAACAACAATAATAATAATAATAATAATAATAATAATAATAATAATAATAAGTATGCAAGAGAATAAGAATGTGCTTGCAAGTGCTTACTAATAAGCTTATAATGGAAATCAGAATGTTGGCTTCTACAAAGCCAACATAATTACCCTAAGAACATCTTAGACACCCAGGACAGTGGAAATCTTATGTATACTTGCAATGGTGCTTCCTAGTGACCAGCCAAAATCCTTTCTAACAGCCATAACACTGTGCAGCTAGATGATCAGGATACCACAGGGTCATCTGCAAAATTATTATTATGTAATTTTTGCATGTTTTTTTGTTTTATTGTTATAGGTAATACAAGAATAAGTAGATAATTTAAGATAGCACTTCTATTTATTATCAAATAATTCTACAAAATAATTTTATCACAAACTGTAATTTTCGTTAATTGTTGTAGCCATGTGCTGAGATCTCATTTCACACCGCAATTTGTAACTGACCATAATGTAACTGACCATACTAGTCAGAAGGTACATACAAAAAAAAAGACTAAATGCAGTGCAAATTAAACATAGCTTTTCAAATACATTTAAAGAAACATTAATAATTAGAATTATTAATAATATTAAATTAATAATCTGTTTAAAACTATCTGTTTTGTCCAAAAATCTGGCATTTTACTGAAATGATTGTTTAGCTAAGCACAACAACTCTAACCTTTTTAATCTTCTACAGAAATATTGAAATACAGCACAAAATTCATCATAAAGTCTACTGCCTCCGTGTCTTGTTGGTCCACTTGCTCCCAGTTGATCTCGGAGAAGAGTTCTATGCTGCAGCGTGACAGACAGTTTGGGTCCAGGTTAATGTCAGGATCTGCAAATGAGGTCTAACAAAGATAAGAGAAGTGAAAATGGTAAAGAAATGAGCAAAGAACAACCTGGTCTTGGCAAAATAAATAGCATAATGGCACTACAATATATGGGATACCTAAATCCAGCTTAAATCAGAATAAACCTTCAGGATAATCCCCTTAATTTGATTTAAAAAAAAAAAAAAAAGCTCACCATTAAATCTCCTAGGTCACCATTGAGGCAGTGCTGGGTTGTGGTGGGATGCCGGCTCTGCAGCTGGCTCCACAAATCTTGCACCTGTCTTTTGAGTGTCTCAACTTCAAGCTAGTGACCAGCCTCTATCTGGCACAGGCGCTGCTGCATGACATCTGTGTGCAGGGTGAGGCCATCATCATCAAGACGGCTGGGGCCTGAATGCATGCAGCCTTGAGCAGAGAAGCTGCTGATGTTCAGACTCAGAAGAGTATGTTGGGTAAAAGGAACAGGTTCAGAGGTATCACCATTACACATGGAGTGGAGGGGTTTAGCAGAAGTGAAAGAGAGAAGTAGGTCACCGAGGGATGGGTGCTTGCTGGTTCCATTTAGCATTATGGAAGTACTTTCTGGCTCAATATTTGACTCTGGGCGTGTGGGTTCGGTTTTAGGCTGTGCAGAAATAGCCATGGGTACAAGAGTCTCTGATTGGATGCCCAAATCTTCAGTTAGGGTTTCTGTGGAGCTTTCCAGGACAGAAAGAAATTTCTCAGCCACCTCTGTAACAGGCCTGGTAGTTTCTGGAACCAGACAGAGAACTTGTTGCTCGTTAATAAACTCTTCTCCATAGCTATTTCTGAAATTGTCGATGGCAGTGGGTAGAGCACAAGTAAGACTAAAACTGCTAAGATTTCGGGCCTCATTTGCTGTGCATTCGTTTAAAACATCTTCCAGAATCTGGACTGATTCCTTGTTCTGAGTGGCTTTATCTAAGGCATGAAGTGACTGAACCACGGAATCACATGATTTCTCAATCACTTCAGAAGGTTGACACTGAACATCACTGAATTTTGTCTCATTTGGACTTTCAGCACTGTCATCTTCAGCATAATCACCTTAAGGCACCTTTGGTATTGGTCATTTACAATATTGTTACTTGTATACATATTGTTACTTTATTATTTATTTTAAGCATCTGTTTTGCAGTAGTGTCTGATTGCTCGGTCTCTTGTCTGGCACACATGCACTTTATGTGGATTTTAGGATTTTTTTAGTACGTATCTCTTGTCTGGCACTGTTTGCACTAGTTACATATTCTAAATAAACTACAAACACAAAATATACACATTTATTTTGTCTTCACATTTTTTCTTGTAACTTCTCTCTCAGTCACACACTTACCTGAAACGCTCATTATGCAGCTCATTATGCGGGCCTTTGTCTTCTCAGGTGTGAATTACATTAATATGCATGATAGTTGATGCCTACTTGCATATGCCCTTTTCAAACAAAAAGTGTCTTATAAAATTTAAATCAATATATTGTTTTCTGTGAGCGAGTAAACAAGATGATTTTCACATCATTTTGAAGCAAAAACACTAGGATACAAGATCCAGTTCTCAAAAGTCCTGTGAACCAATGTTCTGTATGTGTTTTATGGCCTTATTCAAGTGATTTAAAATGTTTCATTTTTCACTAAACATGCATAAACATTGTTTTCTCAAAAACACAATCATGTACATACATGCTGCTCACATATTATTGTAGTTTGTGTTGATTACAGTGATATTAGACTTTAGCCATTTATATCTTCATAAGCAACTGAAAAAAGCACAAATGTCAGGGACAATGACAAAACAATGACAAAACTTCTCCAGGCCCAAAAATACCCTTAGACCCCAGAGGGTTAATACCTCTGAAGGTGTGAATCAAACTGTTCAGGAAACTTGCATGAATTCATAAATGGCTCAGCTACTGTCTGGTTTGGAAACTGCACCATATCGGATCGCAAGTCCCTGCAGCGGTTAGTGAGGACAGCTGAGAAGATCATTGGAGTCTCTCTTCCCTCTATCATGGACATTTACACAACACGCTGCATCCATGAAGGCAACAGCATTGTAGATGACCCCCCCCCCCACACACACACACTCTTCATCCTCCTGCCCTAATCAGACTCCATAATAACTGAACTGTACTGAGCACAACACACACATGCACATCAACTGTATGGACTGCACAGACCTACACCAAATACACACTCCTCCAATATACATCTATTAAACTGTTTACATGCTGTTTTGTACACTGTTTTGGCTCTTTGCAAATGCTGTCTCACATGTCAGTTGATTTGCACAATACACTACAATACCTCATATAACTGCTGCTAAAATACTGTGTTAATTCCAGTTATTCTGTACACGCAATATTGTTTGAACATACAGTATTTACACTGTATGTGAAAATCAAAATTTGCACATTATGGACATGTGACATATCAAAACACTCAGCACAATGAGAGGAACTGCCTCACGGCTATTCGGATCATGTCACATGCTCATGTTTGATCGCCCCCAAAAGTATTGGCACCCTAGCGGTCCATTAGCTTTCACAATCTTTCTGTCCACTCGCCTCCAAAAAGCACCGGCCTTTGCGAATACTTGCACCTTCAAAGCCAACATCAAAGTTTGTTGCGACGAACTTTACAAATCTAGTTTTTTTTTTTTTCTTAGCCGGCTTTTTACTAAAAAAAAAAATGCGGCCTAGGGCGTTCGAGCCACATGCACCAAATTCGGATATGTCGTAGACCCTGGTCTGAAGTTGCTCCTACTTTTCTAAGCGATCGGAATTCCGGCATTCCTGGTACAGAAGCTCAAAAGTGGCCTTTTTTCCCATAGACTTCCATTATAAAATTTGGAGGTTTATAACTCAGCAAGTTTTCGAGCGATTTACACCAAACTCGGAAAGGTTCTTTAGGACCTTACTCCGGACGAAGTTTTATTTCGGGGTTCCGACAAAACTTTTGGTTTTCCCGTAGTCGACGATCAAACATCCCATAGACTTGAATGGGGAATTCCGAAAATTCCTCTAAGCTCTCACACATGCAGCGTGCGCAGAGCTCAGGCATGGCTTCTGTTCTGTGTTCTATGCAGTATAATAATAAGTAGAATCCCATAATGACTGCAATATTGACATGAAATGTCCAAACCCTCAGTAGCCACTTTTCGCCAAAAGTATAGGCATCCCAACGGGTATTCTGGTGACATCACGTGACGTCATGTGTAGCCCCGCCACCAAAATAAGCAAAATCAAAAATTTGCACAACATGGACATGTCATATATCAAAACTCTGAGCCCAATGAGGGGAAGTGCCTCACGTGTATTCTGGTCACATCACGTGACATCACCTGATGTCACATGACCTCATGTGTAAATCAAAAATTTGCACATTATGGACATGTGACATATCAAAACACTCAGCACAATGAGAGGAACTGCCTCCATCTACATCAGCGAATCATACACACCATCTCTGACTGTGATGAATAGAGCATGTTTTTGAAGGAACAGGTAGCTGGGTGCAGCAGAGACCACACAGAACAAGTTCTCTCTTGGATGTGTTGGTCTTCTCTTTCCTTATTACTGTTACACAGGAACGTGCCAAACAAACATGAGTATGTGTGCTGCACCAGCTTAACCTAAAACACACCCACACACAACATTTTAACATATTGCATTAAATTTAACATTCAATTCAATTTAAAGAGACTTCTGTCTGTGAAGTGTGTGAACTGAGAGGCAGACCTATAATTCATTTAAATGGAACAGTGACTGCTGCCTGGCAACAAATGAATTAATTTTTTTCATTCATCCATCCATCCATCCATTTTCTACCGCTTATCCGGGGCCGGGTCGCGGGGGCAGCAGTCTAAGCAGGGATGCCCAGACTTCCCTCTCCCCAGACACTTCCTCCAGCTCTTCCGGGGGAATACCGAGGCGTTCCCAGGCCAGCCGAGAGACATAGTCCCTCCAGCGTGTCCTAGGTCTTCCCCGGTTGGACATGCCCGGAACACCTCCCCAGGGAGGCGTCCAGGAGGCATCCGAAACAGATGCCCGAGCCACCTCAGCTGACCCCTCTCAATGTGGAGGGGCAGCGGCTCTACTCTGAGCTCCTCCCGAGTGACTGAGCTCCTCACCCTATCTCTAAGGGTGTGCCCAGCCACTCTGCGGAGGAAACTCATTTCGGCCGCCTGTATCCGGGATCTTGTCCTTTCGGTCATGACCCAAAGCTCATGGCCATAGGTGAGGGTAGGAACGTAGATCGACTGGTAAATAGAGAGCTTTGCCTTGTGGCTCAGCTCTTTCTTCACCACAACAGATCGGTATATCGACCGCATCACTGCGGAAGATACACCGATCCGCCTGTCGACCTCCCGCTCCATCCTTCCCTCACTCGTGAACAGGACCCCAAGATACTTAAACTCCTCCACTTGAGGCAGGAACTCTCCACCAACCTGAAGAGGGCAAGCCACCCTTTTCCGGCTGAGAACCATGGCCTCGGACTTGGAGGTGCTGATTCTCATCCCCGCCGCTTCACACTCGGCTGCAAACCGTCACAGTGCATGCTGAAGGTCCTGATTTGAAGAAGCCAACAGGACAACATCATCTGCAAAAAGCAGAGACGAAATCCTGTGGTCCCCAAACCTGACTCCCTCCGGCCCCCGACTGCGCCTAGAAATCCTGTCCATATAAATAATGAACAGGACCGGTGACAAAGGGCAGCCCTGCCGGAGTCCAACATGCACCGGGAACAAGTCTGACTTACACCCGGCAATGCGAACCAAACTCCTGCTCCGGTCATATAGGGACCGGACAGCCCTTAACAGAGGGCCCCGGACCCTATACTCCCAGAGCACCCCCCACAGGCCATCACGAGGGACACAGTCAAATGCCTTCTCCAGATCCAAAAAACACATGTGGACTGGTTGGACAAACTCCCATGAACCCTCCAGCAACCTGGTGAGGGTATAGAGATGGTCCAGTGTTCCACGACCAGGACGAAACCCGCATTGTTCCTCCTGAATCCAAGGTTCGACTATCGGCCGAATTCTCCTCTCCAGTACCCTGGCATAGACTTTTCCGGGGAGGCTGAGGAGTGTGATCCCCCTATAGTTGGAACACACCCTCCGGTCCCCCTTCTTAAACAGAGGGACCACCCCAGTCTGCCAGTCCAGAGGCACTGTCCCCAACCGCCACGCGATGTTGCAGAGGCGTGTCAGCCAAGACAGCCCCACAACATCCAGAGACTTAAGGTACTCAGGGCGGATCTCATCCACCCCCGGTGCCTTGCCACTGAGGAGCTTCTCAACTACCTCAGTGACCTCAGCTTGGGGGATCGACGAGTCCACAACCGAGCCCTCCACCTCTGCTTCCTCAATGGAAGACATGTTGGTGGGGTTGAGGAGATCCTCGAAGTACTCCTTCCACCGTCCGAGGATGTACTGCTTCCCCCTCCTGAGACGCCGGACGGTTTGCCAGAATTTCTTCGAGGCCAACCGATAGTCCTTCTCCATGGCCTCACCGAACTCCTCCCAGACCCGAGTTTTTGCCTCTGCAACCACCCGGGCTGAAGCTCGCTTGGCCCTCCGGTAACTATCAGCTGCCTCCGGAGTCCCCCGAGCCAACCAGGCTCGATAGGACTCCTTCTTCAGCTTGACGGCATCCCTTACTTCCGGGGTCCACCACCGGGTTCGGGGATTGCCACCACGACAGGCACCGGAGGCCTTACGGCCACAGCTCCGTGCGGCTGCATCAACAATGGAGGTGGAGAACATGGTCCACTCGGACTCAATGTCTCCAACCTCCCTCGGGATCTGGTTGAAGCTCTGCCGGAGGTGAGGGTTGAAGATCTCTCTGACAGGAGACTCTGCCAAACGTTCCCAACGGACCCTCACAGTACGTTTGGGTCTGCCAAGTCTGTCCAACTTCCTCCCCTGCCATCGGACCCAACTCACCACCAGGTGGTGATCAGTTGACAGCTCCGCCCCTCTCTTTACCCGAGTGCCCAAGACATACGGCCGGAGGTCAGATGAAACAACCACAAAGTCGATCATCGACTTCCGACCTAGGGTGTCCTGGTGCCATGTGTACTGATGGACACCCTTATGCTTGAACATGGTGTTTGTTATGGATAAACTGTGACTAGTACAGAAGTCCAATAACAGAACACCACTCGGGTTGAGCGTTGAAGTCCCCCAGTAGAACGACGGAGTCCCCAGTCGGGGCACTTTCTAGCACCCCTTCCAGAGACGCCAAGAAGGTCGGGTACTCTACACTGCCATTTGGCCCATAAGCACAAATAACAGTGAGAGACCTCTCCCCGACCCGAAGGCGCAGGGAAACGACCCTCTTGTTCACCGGGGTGAACTCCAACACATGGCTGCTGAGCTGGGGGGCTATGAGCAAGCCCACACCAGCCCGCCGCCTCTCACCGCGGGCAACTCCAGAGTAGTAGAGAGTCCAGCCTCTCTCCAGGAGTTGGGTTCCAGAGCCCAAGCTGTGCGTGGAGGCGAGCCCAACTATCTCTAGTCGGTATCTCTCAACCTCCCGCACCAGCTCAGGCTCCTTCCCCCCCAGCGAGGTGACATTCCATGTCCCTAGAGTCAGATTCCGTGTCCGGAGATTGGGTCGCCGAGGCTCCCGCCTTCGACTGCCACCCAATCCACATTGCACCAGCCCCTTACGGTTTCTCCTGCAGGTGGTGGGCCCACAGGAGATCGGCCCCACGTCGCTCCTTTGGGCTGAGCCCGGCCGGGCCCCGTGGGGTAAGACCCGGCCACCAGGCGCTCGCATGCGAGCCCCAACCCCGGGCCTGGCTCCAGGGTGGGGCCCCGGTTGCGCCATACCGGGCGACGTCACGGACCTTGTTATTATTTTCTTCATAAAGGGTTTTTGAACCGTTCTTTGTCTGGCCTGTCACCTAGGACCTGTTTGCCTTGGGAGACCCTACCAGGGGCAGAAAGCCCCAGTCAACATAGCTCCTAGGATCATTCAGGCACGCAAACCCCTCCACCACAATAAGGTGGCGGTTCAAGGGGTTTTTTCATTCAGTCTAACTAAATTTGTAATCAATGACAGCATGAAAATTACCAAAAAGGCTTCATTGAACTCAAATGAGCAGGGGAACTGTCTCTGGAGCTGCTGCACACAGTCCAGCCATTGCAGGAACACTGGGCATCGCTCATTCAGATCCTCTGCATTCTCTCCATGTCCGCAGTGGTCAGCAAACGTATGACCAAAATCAAGCCATTCCATCTCTACCAAGACTTGAAAACCCTAAGTATCACAGAAGTCAGATGTTTTTAAAGCAATAATACTACATACAACTCATTTTGTAGTATTTTTTGATGTTAACAAACATGTTTGCATCAAGTATATTAGTCTTTCACCATACAAAGAAAACAATCTAACAATATACATATACCGTTTGCAATAGAGCCATTTCAAGAACACACTCATTCCCCTTATGATCTGTCTATTTAAAATGCTATGTGTGGCAGCAAAGCCCCTTATGAAGAATTCAAAATCAATGTCCGTGATGTCGCCTGGGTGGCTGGGTCTTACCCCACGAGGCCCGGCCGGGCTCAGCCCGAAAGAGCCCCACGTCGCTCTTTCGGGCTCAGCCCGAAAGAGTGACGTGGGGCCGATCTCCCGTGGGCCCACCACCTGCAGGAGGAACCGTGAGGGGCCAGTGCATTGTGGATTGGGTGGCAGTCGAAGGCAGTGGCCTCGGCAACCCAATCTCCGGACACGTAATCTTGCTCTGGGACATGGAATGTCACCTCGCTGGGGGGAAGGAGCCTGAGCTGGTGCGGGAGGCTGAGAGATACCGACTAGAGATAGTTGGGCTCGGCTCCACGCACAGCTTGGGCTCTGGAACCCAACTCCTCGATCGAGAGGAGTCAGCTGAGGTGGCTCGGTCATCTGTTTCGGATGCCTCCTGGACGCCTCCCCGGGGAGGTGTTCCGGGCATGTCCAACCGGGAGGAGACCCCGGGGAAGACCTAGGACACGCTGGAAGGATTATGTCTCTCGGCTGGCCTGGGAATGCCTCGGTATTCCCTCGGAAGAGCTGGAGGAAGTGTCTGTGGAGAGGGAAGTCTCGGCATCCCTGCTTAGTCTGCTGCCCCCGTGACCCGGCCCCGGATAAGCGGTAGCAGATGGATGGATGGATGGATGTGTGGCAGCATAAAAAAATCACATGGTAAGATTTGAGTCTATTATATAGAATTAGGTGTCTGATTTGCACATCAACCATAAGTAATAGATAACATTCTGTCTGTAACAAGTCTGGTGACACCAAAAATAAAAAATGAGAAAATATCATGAACACAAAGATTTCATACCAATGTGATTTTCTAGAACTTGCTGAACTAATGTAACTCCATTAATTGAATATACAATTGCCCCAAATTAAAGATTAACAATTTGTTAACTCTACGGCTATCTGAATAAATATTTAGGCAAAAGGCACATGACCATTGAATATCTTATTTGAAAGGAGTCAGCCACAAAAGATAATAAAGATACTGCTAAAAACGTACTAACATTTTTATTTTTATCTTGGTAAAATCCTGGACCAAAGTCAGGATTTAAATTTTTTTTTTCCTATGATTTAAGATTTAAAAGACCCCTTTAAAAAATGCCCATCTAAAACCATGTGTCCCTTTCTTCTTCTAAGAATGACTAAGCTGACCTCTATTGTGCGATAGTAAGGGTCCAACAGGAGTTTGGACAGTGCCGCTATCTATGGTGTACGATCCCAGCCATCTGAGCAATGCACCAACACGGGTCTGTGCTCACGATCCACAGCGTTCACCACTAACAGAGCAGCCTTCAGAAGAAGAGACAAGTGCTGCAGCCACTTAGTGCTCTCCAGAGCAGACAGCCAGCTAAAGACACAAAACCACACTAAAAACCTATACATAATATGACCAAAAGTATGTGGACACCTAGCTGTTACACCCATATGTGGGCTTTCCTCCCATTTTGCCACAAAAGTAGAAGCACAGGATGGTATAGAATGTTGTTGTATTTACCATTTCCCTTCACTGGAAGTACAGGGCCTGGCCTAAACCTGTTTCCCTGGGCACAAAGTGATGTCCACAAATTCATAGTTTGTCATAGCTCACGGTTTGAGCCGAGGCCGACTCTAAGAATCCTGAGACATCTCCAGTTAGACTCTGTGATACTAAGGAGATCCGAAGTCCATGATCCTTACACCAATACAACATTTAACTGACTGTATATTACAATCACACCCCCAGTGTCACCCATATGAGAATGGGTTCCCCCTTGAGTCCGGTTCCTCTCAAGGTTTCTTCCTTACCAATTTAAGGGAGTTTTTCCTTGCCACTGCTGCCTGAGTCACCTCAGACTTGCTCATAGGGGAATAAATACATACACATTGTGAACTATATATATCTAATAATAATCTAGAATTTTTATTCTGTTAATTCTTATTTCTTTTATTATTCGTTATTTCCTTTATCATTAATTATGTTTACCTTCTGCTCGATGTTTATGTTCTGTAAAGCTGCTTTGAGACAATGTCTATTGTAAAAAGCGCTATACAAATAAACTTGAATTGAATTGAATTGAATGGTTTGCTAAAACTTGAGTGGTGTGTACAGAGGCCTGACCTTAAGCCCACTTAACACCTTTGGGACAAATTCTTTTGCCAGTTATGTGCCTCATCTGACATCAATTCCTGACCTCTCTACTGCAGGGTAAGTCCCTACAATCCCACTGTAAAAGCTAGTAGAGTGCGTTCCTATAGGAGTGGAACTTATTATAACACTAACAGGAATCTAAATCTGGAATGGGTTGAAAAGAACATATGGCTGTGATGGTCAGGTGTCCATACAATGTACATTATGGGCACTTCTACAGAGAGAAATTGCTTCATCCAGTTACCTAAGATTTATGAGTACAAAGGTTTGGGATTTTTATTTTACAATTCATCACCCATATAAAATTAATCTAATAACTGGTTATCTAAATAAGGGGATGTAAGGCATGATGTAAGGCAATAAGTAGAATACTTTATGCAACGTAAAATACAATACAATAATAAAAATAAAAAGACGCACTTTACTACCATTCACTATACTATCATTTCAAGCCTGTTCAGGGGTCTCATTTATAAAGCGCAAAGGTTTTCTGTGCAAAGGTTGTGATCTATAAAAAACAAACTTGTCGGGAAAATGAGCGCACCTTTAAGCAAACTTTGAGCTATGCGTACGCACATTCTGGAGACAAAGGGAATTGGCGACACAGATGGTGAGGTTGTGAACTGAAGTTAGATTGTAGAAAATTCATGTGAGAAGAATGATTATAAGAATTAATGACATTTCATTTTCACTCCATTTCATACATTATATCCACATTATCATGGTGTTATTTGTGCCGATTGTTTAGGCTACATACATCTAGTAAAATCCAAACGTAATTCAAAATGTATTAGAAATAAAATAATAATAATAATAAATCAGCGCTACTCCGTCCAGGGTGTATCCTGCCTCGATGCCCAATGGCACCTGAGGATAGGCCCCTTCTCCCCGTGACCCGAGTAGTTCGGATAAGTGGTAGAAGATGAATGAAATAATCACCGCTGCCTTACAGTCACATTGTCCATAACAGGAGCGCAGGAGGAGATGGCGCGTCTACATGTGATACAGAATAGCATGAAATACCCATGTATTAGAGAACTGCAGAACAGTGTAAAAACAAAATATTTTCCTTAATGTACATATATCATAAAATTTCAAAGTCTGCAAATACAGTCATGAAGCACAATCGCTACTCATCATCGGTCCTAACTATTACGGTGTTCATCACAAAACCGTCATGAAGTATGTGTTCACTATAACATTTCCGTCTTAAATTTTCACCCACAAATTAATTCTGTGATTTTGTCAAGGTGTTAATGATTAGTCTATTTGCTAGAAACATATAAATCCTCCGGTGACCCGGGTATGTAATGCTTCATGATGGCACTGCTGGCACTATTGGAGGATTTTGCCAATGGCAGAATAAGGAGAGAGCGAGTTTTCAGGGACCATGATGATTTCCTGGCCCATTATGATGACTGGCTATTAAGCTGATTTAGATTCCCTAGAGCTGTGCTCTTAGATCTATGCGTTGAATTGGGTCCAGTATTAGAGAGGGCAACACGCCAGAACCATGCCATCCCAGTCCAAATACAAGTCTTCACCACTCTGGGGTTATTGGCAACCGGCTGTTTCCAGCCGGAATTGGCAGACAGGTAAATTATTTATATAAAAAAAAACTATAAGTAATCCTCAACTTTGTGTCTAAGACCTTTTTGTATATGAAATAATTCTATTGGAATCTATCATCTCACCCTATAGGTCTGGTATATCACAGCCGTCCCTGAGTGCCATAATATCTGTCGTTTTGAATGGTATACTTAACATGGGTAGTTGATACATCAGGTTCCCCTACACTGTGCGAGACAGGCCGAAATTAAAATGTAATTTGCAGCAATGTCTGGTTTCCCAAATGTAATCGACGCAATTGACTGCACTCATGTTGCTATAAGGGCACCATCTGCAAATGAATTTGCGTATGTTAACAGAAAGCATGTGCATTCTATTAATGTGCAAATCATATGTGACTCCAACATGACCCTCACAATCATTGTGGCACGCTGGCATGGTTCAACACATGATTCCTTTATCTTGACACATAACAGTGTAGGGAACAGACTAAATGCAGGCGCAGTACGTGATGGCTGGCTTCTTGGTGAGTTTAACAATATTAAAAAAGTAGAAAATGTAACAATTTTGTGTTTAATATTATTATAACAATGTTACTTTTAATATAATTATAACCTGCAGGCGACAGTGTCTACCCCTGAGACGCTGGTTCCTCACACCATTTTTAAACACGCAGAGTGCAGAGGAAACTCATTATAACGAGGTCCACTCTCGTGCCCGCGCAGTGATTTGCATTGACTATTTATGGTTACAAATGGGCGTGTACAGGGCGGGATTTGAGGCTGGTTCACATACGCACATCTGCAGGTGATCTGTGATTTATAAAGGAAACATTGCTTACAGGTGTGCGTACGCACGGTTTTATACATCGGATTTTTTTTTGCCGTACGCCATTTTTGGCTTTTGAGCGTACGTAAACTTTTAGTAGGGATCCTACGCACAGTTTTATAAATGAGACCCCAGGACTATATTTCCTGTGCCTGTGGGTTTGAATGTGAAGAATAGAATTATAGAAGTGAAGAAGGGAAACCTAATGAAGCAGTGGTAAACATGTGTTTGTAGGGAAAATGAAACATGATGTGACTATAATAAAAACAATAATTAAACAAACTGAAAGATGTGGCAGTGCTGATGGTTAAAAAAAAACCTTTTAAGTGCTATTATATCATATACAAAAAAAATTACAATGGCAGCTATTCTTTAATAGTAAACAAACTACTGAACAAGCAAATAAGCATACAAAAATCAAAACTGTTTAATAATGTTACATACAAATGATTAAGATTATGGTTAGGTTGTCTTATTTTAAGCTTCCATCACAAACATCAAATATCAATATCAAATATCAAATATCATATCTAAAAGTTCTACTAGATCATCCCAAGTTTGGACACAGAAAGACTTACTTGGCTGGGTCGGGCATCTGAGCACAAAAGAATCGCAGAGACTGGAAACTCTTGCGAATGGTATGGATGTTAGCCATGCCCATGAAAAGCACTTCACAGTTAGGGTAGTATTCTAAAGGATGACAAGAACATAAAGCATTTAGCAATTAGGTTTTAAAGAGCCAAAGAACAGGACTGGGAAAATATACTTCTGTTTCCACTTGCCAGGAGGAAAAAACAATGAATTTATCATGCCCACTTGTGCAGCATCAACAAATACATGCAGCATTAAGCAATGCTGGGTTTCTGCATCTTGCATATGCTATATTAGGTAAAATCCTGACCAGAGACTTTATTTTTACCTGGACACTCACAGCCCCCTCCTTTGGCTCTGTTGGCCACTGCAGCAGCATAAGACCTGGCATCCAAAATCAGGAGCTTATGAGGTTGGATGGCCAAGGAATCCACCTCTGAACCGTTTGTCATGGAGGAGTCTAAAGCACAAAAATGAAGTATAGGAAAATAATTTCAGGCAGCAAGGTATTTGCTTGCATTGAAATAGAAATGCTGTGAAACTGTGAAGGCCCATTTTGGTATTCACAGAAGAATGGGCGATTTCGGAATGTTTTGTTTGAGCTGCTGTCCATGGAACATGCTCTGGCAATAGATTGTATCAGGTGCTCATCATCTGCATTCCTCCAGCCCCACCAGCTCACCTCTGGCTGGCTGCAGCGGGCTATCACTGTTCCTGTACTCTGATGCCTGCAGGTTGTGCAAATATCAAACCAAAATATTTTAGACCACACAACAGTGTAGCTGAGGACATTTTAGAGATGTATGGAAAATTCAGTGAGCAATACCCATTGGCTTTGTATGACTTTATGTACACATGTACATATTCACATGTTAAATGGGTGACATTAAGTGGCAGACAATGCTGAACTGTAGATCAACCTGTAAACCACAGCCGGAAACCTTTTCCAGGAGCGAAAGGCTGCCACATTCTCCAGCTCTTTATCAGTGATCCAGGCTGGTACAACAACTAGCTGCGGGTAACTGGAACACAGTCTGATAGCATCAGACAGAAGACACTGTTACCAGAATTTAAAATTGTGCTGAATGACATGTGCAGAAAGTAATCTAATCACAGCCTGCCCTGAAGTACAATGCTTCATCCATAATTAAATACAACAATGTTTCTGGGCCATAAGAAGAAATCCAATATTAATAACATAATAGAAAGCAATACACATGATCATTAAAACCTTACTAACGTTGTGTGAATGTGGATGGGCAGCGTATCAGATGTGAGGAATCACATCAAATTTCTGAGAATGAACAACTCACTTGTAATTATCATTGATCTCTGATATCCTCCACACATTCTGAGTGTCCAAGCCCATTCGTTTGACTTCACTGTGAAACCGAAAGATAACATGATCTCCTAGTGAAGAGAAAAGCAATTTAACCAGTGACAAAGGTATATAGCAGAAGGTCAAAATGGTCAAAGATGCAATTCAAAACAAAATATGTAAATGCTATTGAACAGCATCTTAAAAATATGAAAGGTACCAAGGGTTTCTGTTTTTTTTCTAAACTCAATCTAATATTTTTTGTTTTTCACTGATACTAGCTACAAAATATCAGCGTAATGTTAATAATTAATCTTTGTTTCATGTGTATGAATTTTGTAAATTACAAAAAACTACAGTAAAGCGAGGTGATGAAAACTGGGAGTTGGGGACAGTACCCGGCCTGCAGGGCTGCTCCTTCTCACTGCTGTAAGAGTCCATACACCAGGCATGAAAAGCAAAAGAGAAAAGCTCCTCCAACTGAGAAGGAGGCTGTGTCAATAAGGAAAGCCTCTTTAACCACTTCTGACACTGTTCAAATGTGGAGAACTTACACCTGTAGTCAAACACAATGCTCAGTTCACACATTGAATGAAAAAAAAATGCTATATACAAAAAACCTGATCTACTAGACATCGACGGTGTGACAGCCATGTTTGTATGGAGAGTTTCTTTTGTTATTTCTCTGTATTACCCATGAAGAACATTTGGCTGCATTTGGACCGCATTATGAAACTTCAAAATTGTTCTTTTTAACACACACATGCTCTCAATCTCACACAATTCAAAAATGTAATCTGGACTTGATGAAGATCTATTTAATCTTTCTTCACTGTACTCTGGGTTGGCTTACAAAAGGTGATGTGCTTTCCAGTTTTTTTCCAGTATGAGCTTTTGAATCGAATGAATCCATTTCTTGCAGAAAAACATAAAGCCTAACTGAGCTAATTTTTGGTTGATATGCTGCATTATCTTAAAGGACTTTTTGAAAGCATGTGGATAAGCAGCAGAGGTTGCACTTTCTGATAATTATGGACTTAAATTTGTTTTGAGGGAAGGAACCTTGATGTTTTGGAAGACTCTGCTGATGCAGAGATATCCCATTTTCAGTGGGGCTGCACTCAAACTATTGTCAATGTTTGGATCAACTTAAACTTGTTTTTTTTTAAACAATGGAAATCAAAGCATTGCTCCAACTGACAAACGTGAAATAATTACTTCAAGTATCCATAAATGAATTACAAGCCAGACCTCAAAAGGTTTGTGGATACCAAGGACTTCTAGGTGTCCTACAATTATACTTTATGTAATTAGACCTATAGATTATTGTAAGATATTCTTGTGTGGCTTCTGGCTCTTTTTTAGGGCTCATCATGTCAAACAGGTTTGCCACAACTGGTATAGGGCTATATTATCTGCTTAGCTAAAGCAAATGATTCAGTACCCATTGAGCATGACTTCACACTGCAGATGGACATTGACCCAAAGCGTACTTGACCCTAAGACTATTTTTAAGACAGAGAAGTGGAATGTTCTGCAGAACTGGAATGGCCAATTCACCAGACCTGATTCCAACAGAGTGGCATCTCACTTGATGAAGTCAAACAGCCCAAGAACCTCAAACTCAAGACAGATTGCAGTTGAGGCCTGGCAGTGCCTCAAATTTAAGCTGAAACTTGGAGAGCAAATTCATTGTTTAAGTTCACCTCCAATATTGCAAACAGATAATGTACTTCCCTGACCTTATGACCTTGCAATCCTTGCATGTGATATGAAGCTGGAACATGTCCCGCCATTCCACACTTTCTAATAGCTGCAGAGGAACCTGTGGGAGAGAGATTATAAGATTACAAGGGGTAATTAGGTTAAAAAAATAATTATGATTTGAAGAAAAAAGACTGACAAACTGTCTAGGATAACTAAAGCTTTCTATCAAAAGGATTTCACTCAACATTTCACATTTTTAAAATGACAAACCATAAAGCCAATTATTAGTTGTGCATAGTCTGGTCACCAAACTTTGTAGAGTTGATGATAAAACACAATACAACTGTAGAAAATGGCTGAACCTGTAAATGCTGTATTCCAGGTTTAATTCTGGTCAAATGGTATTTCATGCATCATATTCTTTATATAATATTGTATAAAGCCATGTTGCAGGTTATTGTGTCAATTCAGTGCCTTTAAGTTAAACAGTAAAAGCAAGGGTTTATTAAAATAGAATCAGTAGAAGACAAAGAATAGAACAAATAGGTGCGTGTTAAAAAGAAATTATGGTTTACATATTCAAAGTTTCCACAAAACAAAATTTAAAAATTACAGCTTTTTTTTCCTTTTAGCTTTAAAGAAGTCACTTTCTATCCTGGCTTTAGAGGGTAAATTACAGTTCTATTACATTAGAAGGTAAAGCAACTGAAAAACAACTTAATTAAACACACCACAAAAACAACACATGTAAAAAACTAATAGCTGTGCTTTAAAAAGCTTTATTTTTTTCTCTAAGACAGAAGTATGCTGTAATTCATTATGTTTTTTTCTTGCATCATTTATAACAATCAACAACAACTAGGAATGCCATACTTCCAAAATTCAAGAAGGCTTCCCAGGTTATTACTATGTTATTGATGACTGGGAGTGGTTGACTGTCAAAAACAATATATTGGGTGAGCATCTGTTATTTTAAGTTCTCTTGAGATACCTGCTGACCTTTCTTCATGCTCTGTGAATGTTTGTTCCAAAGTTGGTTACAGGGTGCTCAAGTCAAGTCAAGATGCTTTCTAGTACTGCAACTAATAGTAAATTTTCTGCGCTCACTTTTATGTTTGGTCTTTAGGTGTATTATCAGGTTACTTTTGTCACAACACAGTTTGCAGCCTTCTATGCTTTGATATGTGTCATTAATCTTCAACTGCATCCAAACACTGAACATTTGTGCTCTGCTGCCTCTGTGCCTTCCTATATCAATGTATGCACAATGAACATTGTATGTATCAGTTTTGTGTGGTATCAGTTTGTATGTTGTATGTATCAGTTTTGTGTGGTATCAGTTTGTATGTTGTATTTATCAGTTTTGTGTGGTATCAGTTTGTATGTTGTATTTATCAGTTTTGTGTGGTATAAATTTTTGGTATTTTACAAGTATGAAAGCCAGATCCTGAGCACTGTATCAGATCAAAAGACAAATGAATAGTATTCAGACCCCTTCCAAAATGTTGTTATATTGTAGCCTGATACTACAATCAATTAAATTATTTTTCCCCCTCATTAATCTATACTCAGGACTCTGTAATGACAAGGTGAAAACAAAATTCTAGAAATGTTTGTAATATGAAAAAGAAAAACTGTAAAAGTCACATATGTATTCAGACCCTTTGTTGCTGAGATGTTTCTACACATTGTTTTCTACCTGTGGTAAATTAAATTGATTAGACATGATTTGGGAAGGCACACCTCTTTATAAAAGTCCTCACATCTGACAATGCATAACAGAGGAAAGACCAAGTCATGAGGTCAAAGGAACTGCCTGCAGAGCTCAGAGACAGGATTACTGAAAGGCACAGATTTGGGGAAGGCAACGAAAACATTTCTGCTTCACTGACTATTCCCAAGGACACAGTGGCCTCCATAATTATCAAATGGAAGGACTTTTCCAAGAGCTGGTCACACCTCCAAACTGAGCAATTGGGGGAGAAGAGCATCCCACTACCATACCAACAGTGATGCATAGTGGTGGCAGCATCATGATGTGGGGCTGTTTTTTAGCAGGAGGGACTGTAAGGTCAGGGTTGTGGGAATGCCAAATAGAACAAAGTAAATAGATATCCCTAAAAGAAAAGCCTGTTCCACAGCACTTAGGTCATCAGACCTGGCCAAAGGTTCACCTTCCAACATGACAACAACCCTAAGCACACAGCCAAGCCAACACCTCTGACTTCAACACTATTAAACATGAACGAGCTTGAGAGGATTTGAAAAATAAGAATGTTAGAAAATACCCCATTGCAGGTGTGCAAAGCTTGTTGTGTCATATACACAAAGACTCAAGGCTTTAATTGCTGCCAAAGGTGCTTTAACCTTTGTAACCTGAGTAAAAAATCTGAATAGTTATGAACATGTGATATTTCAGTCTTTTCTATTTAATAAATTTACATTACTGGATACTGAGTGTAGATTAATGAGAAATAAAGGTTTTTAACGATAGTAATATTAGATAACAACATTTAACAATATTGAAAAAAGGGATCTGAATACATTTAATACAATACTTGGCCAGTAAAAACCTTTAAAGACACAATTTATTTATACAATACAATTATTAGTTGAATTAAAAGAGAATACTTTCTGGTGTTATCAACTATTCCTGCAATATTGATGTCAGAATTAAAAAGATAGATAGATTTAAGTATGAAATTAAGTATGAATTGTCTTTCAGGTTGTAGGTTCATGTATTAAAGTTTAGTTGTATTCTAGCTACATAACAGTATGTCTTTAACCAAAGACAGCATGCACTAGTCATTTCTGTTGACCTGCTAAGTCGCTACAGACTACTGTAGACTACAATGAATTAACAATGCCAGGAATGGAGAGAAGCTGTTAGGACTTGACTAGAGAAATCTGCATGCAAGATTTCTAGAATGCCAAAGTGTCTCTGAATGACTCACAAATATAGAGCACAGTAAAATTTGCTTTATTCCCCCCCCTGACTGCCAAGTATCATCTGTCCCTGTGAAAGAAAAGATAAGGAGCTCTGGCTGTCAAACCACACACTTACATTCACTATAGACTCTTTGAACTTGACATGTAGGCGGTAGCTGGACATGGCGATGACTGCATCCTCTGCCCTCCCCACATACTTTGTAAACTCTCCATGCAGCTCTGGGAAGGGCACCTGCAACAAAAGTAAACTATTACAGCATAATATTAAATAATATCATCTCCAAAATTATTGGTATATTTGGCAAAGAAAATGTGGTAAGGAAAAATCTCACACTGAACATATCAGAGAAATCTACCACAGAACTGAAGTAAATTGAAGAAAAATCAAGTCACAATTCCAGGAATAAAGGATCTCTTTTGGGGAAAACAATGTACTTTTTTAATCAGCCATGACCCAGCTGTAGCTCCAGGGGTAGCCAGATCTTTTAGTAAAAATGTCATGGTAAGTCATGGAGTCTTTGATGGCATGTATGATAGCAAGTTTCCTTTAAAAGAAACACAGCCTGCATCATAACTCACATGTTCTTTTCTGTACAACCATCTGACCACAGGGACAGCACCAGTCAAACTTACAGTTTCAAACCCTTATGTCTGTGGTTAGTTAAATAAATCCTCTAACCCTAACCCACATTTTCTGTATCTCTCGTGTCTATACTGAATGTATAAAGTTTGCACCCTTGGTATGCAGTAATGCCTCGCGATACGAGTGCTTTGACATACAAATTTTTTGAGATACGAGCTGTGATTCTACCAAATTTTTGTTTTGATATACGAGCAAATTTTTGAGATATGTACGAGCATCCGAGCCCCAACAACCACATGTGCTCTGTTTCGCCCGCCTCAGCTTCCCGCGTCTCACAAAGCCGCCTTTTCACTGCACATGACAAACGACAGTCGATAAAATGGAAGTCATTCATTTCCTATGGAGAGTCGCAAAGGCGCTGCGTGAGGTGCTGACCATCTGCGGATCCGTAATTTTCGGATCCGTTTTGAGCGTTGGATCCGTTAAAAAAATGTAACTTGTGCGACTACACCGCATCCGATATGCCGACCGGACAGGTTTTTATTAAAACAACCGGCAAATGTTAGTGAGGAAAGAGTGACAAAAAAGGCAAAAACAAGTGAAGAGAAAAGCGATGAAGAAAATTAAGCAAAATTAATGTAAAGAAAACAGAAATTGTAGCAATTAAGTTAAGTTCAGAGAATTTCAGTTCTGTCAGGACCACTTTGTCAAAAGAGAATTTATTAGATGATATGCATACATAAATCCACGCGCCCGTCCGTGGGCATGCAGGGTCAGAGCGCAGAGAGCAGTGACTAGAAAATAGAATAGACCCCCCGTATAACAAAACCACTAATCATACATAGTATTAGATATGCTCGCTTACGTGTTTTTGGAAAGTAATGAATGAATAAATGGACAAATAAATAATTAAATAATTAGAGAGAGGGAGAGAGAGAGAAAAATATGTGGAGATTTATGACGTAATCTGGTACAAGGAACACGGGTTCCGGCATGGTGGGGTCGGGCTTGGAGGAGGGAGTTTACACACGAAAGCGAAAGTGTACGTACGAGACAAAATTCCTCCTCCTCCGCCTGTATAATCCTCAGCCTCCATGCTCATCTTCCGTAAAGTAAAACCAGTTTATTTTTTTTAACATTCACTTTTATTACTGTATGTTTTTATACAATATTTGTCATTTATATATACAGGCACTGTACATTTCTCATATTCAAAACACATAAACAAAACAACTGGAGTGGAATTTTACGAGCTGGAACGGATCAATGGGATTTCAATTCATTTAAATGCGGAAAATTGTTTTGAGATACAAGCAATTTGATATACGAGCAAGGTCACGGAACGAATTAAACTCGTATCTCGAGGCATCACTTACTTTTGGTATTTGAATTTATTTTGTTATGAACAGTATTTGATTGTGGAGCTAACACAAGTATCTCAGTGTGTAATTTCTAGTGAAACTTTGCAAATGTGAAATAAAGGACTTTTTACTTCATATGTATACCCTATTAAAACAAAAAGTTGTAGATGATGGCAATCTAACAAAAATCTTTTTCAAAAATCCTATTGAGAAAGATCAACTTATACAAAAAACTGATAACAGAACTATATCAGCCAAACTCACTAAACAGAGATTCACTGTGCAGACGGACATTGCCGCAAAGCATAATTCAAATGCCACCAAAGATATTTTTAGGCAAAGAAGTCTAATGCTCTGCAATGGCAATGCAAAGTCAGTCACCTGACCTGATTCTAACTGAGCAGCATTTCAAATGCTGAATATGACTGAAGGAAAAATGCCCCAAGAGCAAGCATGAAATGAAATTGCAGTAATAGAAGCCTGGCAGAGCATCACCACAGAAAAAAACAGCACCTGCTGATATCTATGGGTTCCAGCAGTCATTGACTGTAAAAGATCTGCAAACAAGAACTACATTTTTACACGTGTGAATGTCCAAATATTTACAACCAAAAACATTAAGAAGAACGAAATCTTAATTGTTAATTTTACTGTGCAGCATAGTTCACTTAAAAATTAGACTCCCATCTGTAGTTCTTCCTCCTCAAGGATGGGGGAAAATGTTACAATTACTCAAGTATAATGTGAGCTAAGGCATGCTAAGATCTGTTCTGAATGGTGGATCATGAGAAATGAGGAGCAGTAGTGGATTACAGGCTGTTTCAGTATTATTTGTTCTGAGATCACAGGCCTTGTGTTTGCCACACATGATTCTAAAAGACTCTGATTCTCTACTCTCCGGTGATGAACACCATTTCCCCCCCCCAAGTTATTTCCTCAGTTGGCATCCCACATAGTGACAGAAAAGAGGAAGACATAAGTGACCCTTGTTTTTCCTTTACCATGACCCCAGATGAAGGAGTATGGGTCACTGTTGTTGGCTTTTGACTGAAATCTGTCACTACTCCAATTTTCTTGCAGCTACAACACAGGATAGGAGATCTAGGCCTGAAAACCCTGCAGAGTTCTAACACAGAACACAGAATCAAAACAGAAACAGCATATTTTATAGATATACAGATATATATAGGCTTGTGTGATGTTGTCCCTGATAAAAAAAAATTGACTGTACAATATCATGATAAACGATCTAATCGTCTGGAACCAGGGACCTACGAATGTCCAAAAACGAGCATTTCTCCATTTCAAGTTTAAGTATAATAACGAGATTATAATATCAGCTATGAAGCTGTCACGAAGTGAAACAGGTTGGATCCAAATGCTGGTTTATTAGGCAATATCCAAGACAGGCAAGGGTCACACATCAGGCAAACAACAACATCAAAGGAAATCCAAAAGCAGAAGTCAATAATCCAGGCGTAGGTCAGGGCAGGCAGCAAACGTTCACAAACACGAAAAACAAGCAAGTCAAAAACAGGGAAACAGACAGAACAGAATAAACGCTCAGTATGAAGACAGTGCTAACAATACCTCGCAACACGAAAGAGTTCTGAGTGAGCTTAAATAGACCGGGTGATTACAAATAGGAAACAGGTGTGCAGGCCAGCAGAGGGAGCCCTCATGGCTCTCATAATGGAAGCTGAGTGGCAGCAACTGCTTAAACTGAATTTGCAGTAAACAGTTAAAAAAAAACACACATAGTAGTATATCTTTAGTGCTTTTACTGACAACACTGCTCCAGGTTTTTGAGCATATGCATAATTTAATTCTACATATATTGTGAGAGAAAGAGATCAAGAGTTCAAATCAACTGTCCAAATCATTCCAGATTCATATGTGGCTCATCTTCCCCTTAAGAGGGGTAAATGACAGATTTTGGCAGATTTGAGTGATATAAAATGATCTAAATAAACATCACTGAATAATCCGGCGCGTATATTGTGTAGGATGATAAAATTATTTTTCACAAGACTTATAACTGATTTAATAATTAAAGAGGAAAAACACACCAAGCACTAGTTATTTATAACTGGAAGGTCACACATAGGATTATGACACTGAAATATGGGGATAAAAGGAGAATGTATACAAACTGCATAAATGAATAGACACAAATATTAATCTGTACAGTTTCTATAATTTCTCTTTTTACTCTCCAGACAATCCAGTGCGAGAAGGACAAGCTTTTGATGGGAGTGAAACCTGCATGCAAAACATCACACAGTATAAAAATATTTATACAGACATCAAATTTAGCTACTGTTCACTTCAAGTACTGTTCAGCTCATTTACGATCAGCATGCATGTGCTACCAAAGGTTTCCAACAACATTCCATGTTTAACATTTGCACTTTATTACCACATTGCCGAGAAAAAATAATTTAATCTAAGATACTCAGTCATTCTTTAAAAAAAAAAGATCATTTATGTTATAAAAATGTTACTTCATTATTTTTATTTTATTTCAAGCTCTTTGAATGTTGCCTCTGCACCAAATATCATTTCTTTTTATGTTACAGCACAGACATGTAAAAATTATATTTGGGAATAACTCATAATATCTTAAAAAGGGAAAACAACTGTTATAAAAAGCGGGAACTATTCCAGCTGCAAAATTTCTTGGGCCATGTGGAGCTCCACTAAATCATATGCTAGGAAGAAAACAAGTATTCACTGTCCAATAAAAGCTCTCAATTCTGTAAACTCTGTGAATGTCTGACATCTAATTAAAGATGTCTACCACAAGCACACATCTAACCACAGCTAGTGTATGTATATAGGGCATGCAACTTTTCCCCATCAGAACAGAACAGAGATCACGTTGAGTACTGATGTGTAGGGTTGTTATGTTGCTAGAATCAGGGGTAGACATAATATTATCAGACAATTACCTCACCATGACTTCAAAATATTGATTAGATTGTGTTTCCATCTAGTACCTATTACTCGTTTAGTTTTTTAATTGAATCAAGTTCCTTAGTTCAGTTATTTTCAGCCCTTTTGTGTACAGCTGCAACAACAGCTCTCTCTAGACCCCCAACTTCCATTTCTTCTATTAGGAGACGTTCAGCAAGTTCATATAGGTGTGATGGTCAGGGTTTCTGCATGTTTTAATAGGATGTATATTTAGCTGTAAATGAATGCTGAGTCAAATATACAGTAGGAGTTCATGTTGATTCTTTGTTCCAGCAGTAGCCTTCTGTAATATAGTCATTATTAAGTTCACAGTCATACTCCATTTTTGCTACAGCAATTTACAGAAGCAAAAACTAATTATTGAGCAAATCAGTGTACATTACAATAATAAGATGTATGGAATACGTTGATATAATAAAAATGGTTGAGATTTGAGAAAATGTTACTATAGTGAACATACTGAGGTGGTTTCTATGTTATAAGCAACTCAACAACTATATTATCAACCAAACAGTTAAAAAAAACAAAACACTGTAAATCTAATTTAAAATTTGTTTAGATAGCAATGTAGTGTTTGTCGCACAGAGATTTTCTGATTGCACGTATCTGACCAATTGTCAGGTAGGATAACAAATCCTAACGGTTCAAGTGTGCAGTCACTGAGCAACCAAACAACAGAATTTAACATCATATTATAATATCTAAGAGTCTAAAAACGTCTGCTTTTTTATGAAAAATGTAGGAATTGTAAACGGTGCCTGGAAAAAACTACGACTTAATACATCAAGCAACAAACAATCAAGCAATTAAAAATCCAAAGAGCAGCAGAAACAAAACCAATCGATAAACACAAGTCATTATACTGACACACAGTTAAACATATTGGACTCAGTCTGTTATGTATGGGGTCAGAATTGTTTCCTTATTCTGAATAAATATACTATGACCCACAAATAAATATAAAGAGTTTCACAAATATTTTTAAATCAACAAATGCATAATAAGCATACCGTAAATATATGTTACAAATTTCACAAAAAGAAATGAAATTCACAAATAAATAAAATGGGATTTGCAAATAAATTTTTTTAATAAATATATATTTCATTGTATTTATTTGTGAATGGCGTTCTGTGCAATTGTGAATCACTGCGCGCATTTGTGGATTGCGTTCTGTGCATTTGTGGATTTGAAACATTTCTAACGTCAAGACGTGCACAAGAATCCACATATAGGTGGACTCCGCCCACCACTTACTCCAGCCAATCGGACAACGGTCCGATTCTCCAACCAATCACGTTCTGATTTACACTCTTCACACTCCATCACAGTAGGTGGCGGTATGCACCTATCAAGTTGGATCGCACCTCAGAGGTACATGTTTGTACCAATTGTATATATGTACATAAATGTACATACAATTGTAGATTATTATTATTATTATTATTATTATTATTATTATTATTATTAAAGAGTACCACCATTTTTTTTCTGAAAGTGCTCCTAGCACAAATTATATAAGACACATTTACTCTGCCCGACCGTTGTCCGATTGGCTGGAGTAGACGGTGGAGTCCACCTATTTGTGGATTCTTGTGCACGTCTTGACGTTAGAAATGTTTCAAATCCACAAATGCGTGCAGTGATTCACAAATGCACAGAAAGCAATCCACAAATGCGTGCAGTGATTCACAAATGCACAGAACGCGATTCACAAATGAGCAGGAAGCAATTCGCAAATAAATACAATTTATAAATCCCATTTTATTTATTTGTGAATTTAATTTCTTTTTGTGAAATTTGTAAAAATATTTGTGAAACTCTTTATATTTATTTGTGGATCATAGTGTATTTATTCAGAATAACGAAACAATTCTGACCCCATAGTTATGCAGTTGTGTCTGTGTCTGTTTGTCTGTTATGTAGCTTATGTAGTGTACACTAAAACCTTCTATACCTTTCCGTATAGCATTTCAGAAGTTTGCCAAACTACCTTTTTATTTTGCTGTCGTTAAACGACTGCTATTTTCTAGTTTACAGTCTGCAGCAGGCTCTATAGCAACCACCGCACAGTTAGCTGGGCTAGTGAAGCTAAGAGGTGTTGTTGTTGTTGTTGTTGCTGCTGCTGGTGTTGTTGTTATGAGACATTGACCGAAGGCCACAATCCCAAAACACACCGAGTAAAAGCAGTACAACAGGTATACCAACCTTTTGGGAGCCTCGTATATTTCCTTCTTCTAAAAAGGCACAAAACAGAATGAACAATAACTGAACTTGTAGATTAAGCCTCGTATCCGTTTGCAAGTTCATCCCACTACATAGTCATCACTGCATCTCCACCACAAGTCCCGTCCCGTGACGTCACGACCTACCGTGCGGTCGCTTTCTCTCACTTCGGGGTTGGGTTTTGTTTGTAAACATGTCTGACGCTTCAAGTGTGGTGTACGAAAATATAAGCTGTCATCGACTTCTAATTGTGTATTATGATGACGTTAGACCTAAGACAATTTTAAAGAGTTGATGAACGATAAGTGTAATAAAACCGCACATATATGTCTGACAGGTGTGTCGGCAGTAATAAATAGCCCTGGGCCGTGATTTGGTCGCCAGCAGTAGTGACTGGGACTGAAATGGCAGAGGGAGGAAGTGACTGGTTAGGAAGTGAGGTGGAATTCAAAGCAGGTGACCTGAGTTATTTTAGCAACAAGGCAGGAAGACAAACATGAAATGAGCATAAAACTCTCTGGTTGTTGGTCTAAGACTGGATGTTGTTAAGTAAATGGAATCTGGTTCAGCTAAGAAAATCGATAAGCCAATTTCTGGGCGAGGTTAATTTTAGCCATGCAACTGAATGAAATAGTTGTTAAAAGAGCTCAGTATTCCTTGATTGAAGATAGAAAATTGGTTTGCAGTCATTTCATCAAAATCTACTACAGAGCAAAAGTTTTGGAAGTATAGGTAGATAATGTGAGCTTGTTCATTAAGTTTAATGAATGAACATTACCAGGTAAGGTACACAGAGGGAATATAAACTACAAGTTCAGGCCATGGAAAAAAAATCTAAAAGCTAAAGTGGGCAGTGGAGGTGCAACTAGTGAAGTCTTTGTGAGGAATAACATGTGGAAGCTGTAAAAGAAATCAAAATGTGCTGAACAAATGATCCACTGTGGTGACCCTAAACAGGGAGCAGCCACAAGCACAACAGATTTATCAAAACAGCCATGGACAGGCTGCTAGGTGCTGCTTTTTTTATTCCTCATTATGGTTTATATTTCATTAAGGAAATAAGAAATAAAATATCATATGAAAGAAAATATGCAGCTTCTGAACTGCATTATCAAGTATACAATCAGGGAAATCATCAGGTAGACAAGTTATTATCTACAGGATACTTTTTTACATTTACTTCTCACACTCCAAAACAGGGAGCAGGTTGTCTTCTTTCTTGGGTTCTTGCCCATGTATGGGGTAAAAGAAATGAGACTGTTCTTTTGACATAAAGCTCAACAAAACATGAAATATTTGATATACATGAAGCATCATACACACAAAACATGGCAGTAACATTGGGATATGGTCGACGTGGGACGACATCTATACAGTATTCAAAAATAAGTAGGCATGAATTTAGAAATGCAAATTTGAAAGCAAAGCATGACACTAGAGAATTGGTTTAGGGCGGGCATCACCAAATGGCGGACCGCGGTCCGGATCCGGACCCGTAAAAATTCTAATATTATCATATTAAGCATCTCCTTATTATAATCTAATATTATAAGATTATATAAGCTCTTTGATATTAATAAAAAGATAAATCTTTCGTTCATGCGCAGTTAATCTAGTTACGACAGGAGCGTCATCAAAAGCCAAGCCAAAAACAGATTGTTTCTGTTCTATACTCCAGAGCAGAAGGTGGCAGTAATGCACCTAATTGCGCTGGCAGGACAATTAAGATTCAAAATGCTGGCAGGACAGTTACATGCCCATTTCTCTCACTAGGAACGGAAGATGTAAAGGGAGTAAGGAGAGGTGGAAAGGAGAGAGGAAAAAGGGAGCTGCTCAAAGCTCTGCACTTTTCTTTTATTCAGTAAATTCTGCCCTGTTCTATTTTACTTGAAATGTTCTTTTGCCTAAGGTTCCTTTGTTATTAATGTAGTTAATGTTTAAAAAAGGGGCAGCTCAAAAGTCTTTTGTTTAATTTTTTTCTTAAAGATTAAAAGCACTTTTATTTCATTCAGAAGATTCTGAATGTTTTACATTACTTCAGGCTGCTCAAAGCCGTGTTTGCACTTTTTATTTATTTTATTCAGAAGAAATTCAGTGTCTGTTGTCTGTTACTTGACATGTAGTAAAGACATCCACAGGATTGTTTTCCATTAAGTGCCATACAAGTTCAGACTTTGAAAACACTTGAAATTTAACAATAAATTATATGTATGTGCGTTATTGATTTTATTAACATGAGGGTACACTATTTTAAGTGACAATATAAGATTCGGACCTTTGCTGGGAGGAAATTTTAGTAACTGGACCTCTTTGAATTGAATACCCCTGGTTTAGGGAAACATCCAGTCTCGCTGTGTAACCAAGAGAATTTTCTTTCTTCTTCCAGACCAGTAGTTGCCAGTAATGCACCTTTAAGTCGGTATGCCAACCACCCTTAAAACCATAAGAAGAATTTCTTATGCATATGAACATCTCCTGGTTTAGTCTTCATTTTAACCAGTGAATTCTCCATTTGTTTTTAATAAGAATAAGCCAACATGAAGGTGGTGAGGTTTTTATTCAACTGATCATAAATAGCTTTCATTGTCAGTTGTATTGTGGATAATTGTGTGACCAAAAAATCGATGAGCTGTATATGGTAAAAAGCAAGCCATTTTGAAGCTAAGAAAAAAGGGAAAATCAGTCAAAACCATCGCACAAGCACTGAGCATAGAAAATACAACAATGTGGGATGTCCTAAAAAAGAAGTGGCCACTGGTGTACAAACAACCAGGCATCAGACAAGTCGGGAGACAGAAACACTGTCAAAGCTGTGTAGAAAACATTTAGTGACATCAGCAAGGGCTATACCACAAGATGTAAACCACCATTGGCTGAAAGAATCAGGAAATTGCAAAGAAGTTTAGAGAGGGGCCACAAAATGTCTGGAGCCAAAATGAACTCTACTAAAGTGATGGGAAAAAGCCAAAATGGTGTGGATCTACTCTAAAACATACAAGCTCATTGGTCAAGAATGGTAGAGGTAGTGTCATGGGCTTGAATTTCTACTTCTGGAACATTATTACTTATCTTTACTGATCATTTAACCCATGGTAGTAGCAGCAGAATAAATCTGAAAGTTGTAGGAACTTCAACATGCAGCAAGATAATTACCCACAACACATGTAACACAACATGGAAACTAATCGAGGAAACAATGGAGGGTTTTAGACTGACTAAGCAGACCTTAAACCAAGAAAGCAATTTCATGTCCTGCTGAGTAGACTATGGGGAAAACCTGGAAAAGCATCACAAAAGTAGAAACCAGCAATTTGGTCAACGAGTTACAGTCTTAAGGCAGTTACTGAAATCTAGGAATATGCAACCATATTATGTCCTATGTCCTTTTGCTCACCTAAAATTTGGGTGGTCTAGATAAAAATTCCAGAAAATAAAAGCTGCAATCTTAAATTCTCATCCTGTATCTTTCTTTTGATCTCAAACGAAAATGTATGACAACTGTATTTAGTTCTATTCAGTTCCTTTGTATGATTAATTGTTTACTTTTCCTCTCATGCTGTGGGTGGTTGGGCCTTTTAAGATTTTTTAAAATTTAGCTTTATGTGATCATTATCCCTTTTATTGAATAAACAAAAAGATATTAGAGAACAATATATAAACACTTGATGTTTTCTGAAATATTGGTAATCTTAATTGCTCATACCACTTCTCTTAATATTCTCATATATATGTTTGTACAAGGGTTAAAAACAAGGGTATTTAAAATTCAGGGTATGTAAAGTTTGTCTCATTGTTTCATGTCACATCCATTATAATAATCCATAAGCTGACACCCGAGTTTTCGTGATCTGCCTGTATTGTCCTCAAGAGGTGACAACATGGGAAAACTGACTCATTAACAAAGAAATTCTATAATACTGCATCACTTAGTTGGTCTTAAATTAGTTACAACTCCAAAATATTTCCTTATAGCATTTTGAAAAATGACAATTAGACTGTGTGTGTGTGTGTGTGTGTGTGTGTGTGTGAGAGAGAGAGAGAGAGAGAGAGAGAGAGAGAGAGAGAGAGAGAGAGAGAGAGAGAGAGAGAGAGAGGAGAGAGATTTGTTCATTGTTACAGAGAACAATACAAGGCAAAGGCTGTTATATAATGATGTACTGTATTCAACAATGGCTTGATACATATGATTGAGACATGACATGTGAGATGTGCGTCAAAATGGGAATATTTCACAGAAAAGGGGTAGAAGTGAAAATATCTCAAACTTTTAGCTCCTGAGTTTTTTTGCTGTTTAAAATGTTTAAATATTGCAGGAGTCATTTCACACATCATAAGGACATTTCAGGGCTAATTTCACTTTCACACAACTAAAGCATTTCTAATTTATAACTTGTCTTGAAGACCGTTTAAGGGAATTTTTAGATATGCTACAACACACCCAAGCACCAAAATGAACAGGATCTTTGTGGCTAAAATAATTTTGAAATTAAATCCTGTTTCCAAGCATCACCATGTGTCCTTACAAATTACAGTATTGGCATGCAGGGAACTGCTCTCCAAGAAGTTTTTACTCTTGATTACATGAGATAAAAAAGTCAATATACTATTTCTTCCTGATGGAAATGTAACAAAACTGTATGTAAAAAAAAGAAATCTAAAGTAAAGGCATAATTCAAATAAAACTAATTTAAAATAGAGTACTGTAAGGAACTTTGAACTCATTCAAGGAATGGCATTGTTTTTGCTGTTATGAATCATCTCTGCTGCAGGCAGTAAGTGGGCAGTGTCAGTATTCAAAAGAGATCAGTGTTGTGTTTTATGTCCAGTGTACTGGCTCTTGAATAAAGAGAATTACAGTCTGCCTGGACTGGATTTTTGTTTGCAGTTTTCTCACAAAGCAACAGTCGTAATTTGCCACCATTTTTTTTTTTTTTTTTTTTTTTTTTTTGAGTTGCCAAAGGCACATACCCAATAAATTGGCTGAAATGAACTCTGACTTAAGCATGGGCTTGGAATGGTTTACTGGTATGATGTTACCAGTATGTGATGTGTATCAATGATATGATCTGAAATAATTCTAGGTATATAAATGTATATCTACTATGATATATCAGATGATCATGTCAAAATGATTTATCGGTATGGTACATACTGTACCTTGAAATAGGATTCACAATTAGTACAACAAGGTACTTTAAACAAACTAACATGCTTGGAGAAAATCAGCTAAAAATGTACATTGTTTTGATAAAGTACTGAAGACTAAGAGATTAGCTTAGAATAAGTACACACATACATGCTCTTTCAGTTTCCCAATTTCAGCTCAAGTTGAACTAATTCTCAGGTCAAAATGATGCTCCAATTGCTAGAAATTGTGAAGAACACAGAGAAATTAGGCTCTAAATAAAATCACTCTGTGTTGTAGGAAAATTAAACAGAAGTCATGAACAATTTAAGCTAACCAGCAATGTAACCTGACTGGTTTGATAAAGCTTAATCAAGCTAGATAACCCTGAGAGAAGGTTCTAGAACATGGGCAAGATTCCCAAACGAGGTCTGACTCTGTGTTTGGTTAATATAACTGTACAATCTATTTAAATACATCAGCACACTAGCAACATGGACCCTAAGATATTATTTCCCAGTAAATGTGTAATATTCATATATCTATACATGTGTTTATTATTTCAATCCTCAGTACTAATAAGACATGTGCAAGTGTTTTACTATCAACTTCAACAATACATCAAGGCAAAGACCTGTGGAACAAACAATTAGAACAGTTTTCATATGTCCACTATTCTCAAATATTCTTTAAAAAAACAGTAAGTGCTGTAAAGTAGTTCTTATATGAGGTATTGAAGACCTACATCTACCAAAAATAAAAAAAAAGAAAAACTAAACTCAGTAGCAAAACACTTGTATTTGTGTCCAAAAAAAAAGGATTTCAAGGTATTTAAGTACCCAGCAGCAGAATGCCCCCAAATATCAGGCAAATTTTTCAATTATTTAAAGGATAAGTGTGGGGGAAAAAACATCATTTAGGCGCTTACTATTTTAGTAGTTGACTAAACAAAGGATTTTAAAAGTCACAAAATTTGTTTTGATAAAAACTGTTAGCATGGTTTTCTCCCCCTTTGACAAGTTTTGTAAATGTGACCAATTCATTCTTACACTAATGTATTTGTAGCGTTCCTGTTTTAGCTTTTAAGTCATCTGAAACTAAACACTGCAAAATATTCTGTCTTGAGGGATTAATCAAACTATAAACCTATGTGATGTATTTTGTTTTTACCAAATTTTACCATACATTTTTATCCCACAAATGCTAGCATATTTTCCAAGTAATCTTTCACATAGCATGACTGCCACTGGTGTGTTTTGGGGCACATCGGAGCACATTCAATGTTTGCTCAGCTCTCCTTCTTTTGATATTCTGCCTCCAAATCATAGCATTCTCATCGCCAGAGTGAACTGCTTTTTCCGTCTCATCACAGATGCTCCAGCCAATTTTAGCTTTATTTTGTAGATAAAATTGCTAATGTGAAAGCAACCTAATGTATGATTTAAGTATATGTATATTTAAAAAATGTAAATGTTGCAAAATTGTGGTGTAGCTCACAAATTGTCTTCTCAAAGAGGAGATTTGTTTGAAATGTCCCTTGACTTATATACTTCTCAGTGTTATTACAACCTTTGTGTTTATTTTCCAAGGACAGTGCATTTACTCTATTTATGTAAAAAAAAAATCCAAGTGTGCCTATTCTGATTTCAGTTCTCAGGGACAGACATGATGAGGACATCCACATTACAGCACATCATCTTGTGGTATCTGACAGCCCATGCAAATAATACAATGAATCAGTGATAGAGGTATATATTAAATCATAACTATAAAAAGGGTGTAGTTGCTGCCTATGTTTGCCATGACACACACATAAGGGATAAATGGCCTCCTAGAGGACCAGCAAGCACAAGAGTGTCTACATGTTCTGAGGAGGCCAGAATTCCTGAACTTAATTAATGCCTACTAATGAAACAGGAATAAATGTTGTTTTTTTAAACATATGCATGCTATAATGTTCCCAGTGAAAAAGCTACCCCGTCACATCCTATTGTATTGTTTTTTGATACTCGGTTCAAGCATATACTACATCATTATTGAATTACTGTTAAAATCATAGTTGGTGGAACTTAAAAGCGTAGAATTTTGAACTGTAGGGATCATATCCTTAGTTCAGAAAAATAATGCTGAGTTATGTCCATTGCCTTGCCCCATGTCTGTGAAAGATCAGTGCATCAGAGGAAGTGTGAGGTAAATGCAATATGAATTAGTGAAGACATTGCTCAAACGTTTCAAATGGCTCACTGGCTTCCAAATGCACAAAAAGGCCTTACAAGTAAACCCCAAAAAATCCTTAAAGGAAACCAACCAAACCCCCCAAAATAACAGCTTCACTGAAAATATTATATCAATAATCTTTTTCTTACAATCCCTTTTTTCAATTTTTTTTTTTTTTTTTTTTTTGCTAATTTTTCCACTGTTTTCACTTTTATCGCTCAAGTATATCACAGGATACTATCTATAGAGGATAAGAGGGTAATTCGAGTACCATGCTACATCTTGTTCGGAGAAAGGCTATTGCAGACAATTTCTACAGCACGTACAACCACACATTATACGCTTGAGTAACAAATGTTCCAAAACATGTCAACAAGAAACTAAGTACATATGTATTGTTCACTATTTAGAGTCTTTAAGGACTATCCCTCAAGTCAGTATAAAGTTCTCAACATTATTTGACTTTAACTGCCAGTTTTACAGACAAAATCTGAAAAATTGCTATTCAAAAAGTAGCAAATTTGGTCAGAGTCCTTTTTTTTTTTTTTTTTAAATAAGTAGTGCTTTTGATGGCTTAAGACAGAGGTCTCACATTGAAATAATCTCACCCAGTGGCAATCTATAGAACTTCAGTGTGCATTTCATGACACCATAGCTGCAAAGTCTTCACATCCAAGTTTCTCTTTGCTCCTTGGTTTAAAACATGACAGCTAGTGCTGTAACATACTGTATAACTCAAAGTAGGATACCTTTATCAAAATACCTAAAACATGTTTATAAATAATCATTTGTTTAAAGTTTTGGAAAGTCTTTAACAGGACAATATTTTATCTGTGGGACAGAGTATATCGCTTCCTTGTTCCTGATGATAGGCAAAAGCTTCATGATTGAGAAATCCCCCTTCAGGAACAGAGTATATTTAAGCTTCAAGCTCTAGAACTCCCAGTCCAGCGTCTCTTCACGATTGGCTGCTCGCTCAAGCCGATGGATGATGTTGCTAAGGTTGGCCATTTTCTCATCACGCCTCTGTGTGCTCTTGCTTATCTTGGTGTTGGACTGGAGAGACTGAGATGGAGAAATGGGGGCGGAAGAAGACGGCACAGGTGAGACAGACATCATGAGGCCAGGAGAAGAAGCAGCTGAGGGGGATTCTAGGGACACCTCCAGACTGCTGCGGCATGCCTCTGATGATGCCTTGAAGCTTGCTGGGTCCACCGGTGATTTATTTTCCCCTTCAAGTGTGGCTGTGTTGCTTTTCTGAATGTTGTCTGAGGAAACAGAACTAGAACAGAGTTTGTGGATGCAAGCTTCCTCCTGCCTGAGACTTTGAGGACAACATGATGTCAGGTCCCTGCTGCCAGATGTCTGGTCCTCTTCAGTCTTCATCTCAATGAACTGCACAGTCATGGCGGAGCATGTATCCTGCCTGATATGCAGCTTCTCCTCCTCTTCCTCCATTTCCTGTTTGATACTGATCATTGTGGGTCCATTGCAAATTGAATGGGTTTTTTTTCTTTCATCTACATCTGAAATTGGACTGCAGCTCACTGACGGAGAGAAGTTATACTCCGCATCAGCTTCATTGTCCTGAGAACCTTCCACGAGGACCTCACGCCGCATTCGAGACCTGCGTACAAAACAACAAGATAAAACAGAAAGAGTTATGCACCCACAGGAAATATGATCCACTAGTGTTCAGGCCAAAAAATATTTTTGCTTTTCTTTTTGTCTTGCATTTTCAAGTTTTTACAAAGTCAGTACCTTGAACTGCATTTTCTGTCTTTGAAAGGGGCTATAAAAAAGAAACTAAGGAAATAGTAAGAGAAATCTCGTTTTTCCTTGTAATGCTCATACATTTCGATAGGTGGAGCCAGAGTGCAACAAATTTGTCTAAACACAGTCTGCTACATACAGTTTACAGTTGTACATTTTCTATGATCACTCTATTCTAAAAGTGCAAGTTGTGTGAAAACCACAATTTCTTCAAACCTGTAGTTGTGAAACCAGTTGATAACTGTGTTGGTCTTGAGATTGAGCTGGGTGGCCAGCATTTCAATGGTGTGCTGGGATGGGTAGGGTTCCTGCAGGTATGCCTTCCTCAGAGCCTCCTTCTCCTCTGCGTTTAGCACTACTCTGGGCTTCTTAGCTTGGCTGTAAGCACACAGCTCCATTTGTGCAAGACCTGGGCTATTGGAGTCTGAACGTGCTACCGGAGAGTCTGTGTCTGAGCCAGGATTCAACAGACCATATCTGCGTTTCAGGTATGCTGTAAATGCAGAGACATTAAGCTATATATCAGTAGGGCTTCATATTAGTGACACAGAGAACCTGTGTGAGAACATGGCCATAATTTACTCAGATTCTAATAACTACTTCCAGAATGGTAATGCAGCATGTCACAAAGTAAAAGTCGTTCCAAACTGGTTTCATTATCAGCTTCCCAATATAAGCTTCCCAATCACATGATCTGAAATAACACCTCTGGGATGTGGTGGAACGGGAGATTTACAGCATGAAAGTGCACCTGAAAATCTGTAGCTATTGCATGGTGCAATCATGTCAACATTGGCAAGAATCTCAAAAAAGATGAATTTCCAACATCTTGTTGAATCCATGCCATGAAGAATTAAGGCTGTTTGAAAAGCAAAGGGCCCCTACCAAGTGTTAGTATAGAATTCATAATAAAGTCCTCAGTACATATACTGAAGTACCTTGCAGTGAAAAAGTTACAATTACTCATGAGGCAGGTGAATGAAGTCATTCAGTAATTCAGCAAAATTTTAATTACGCAAATTTAGTTCACCTTTTTTCTCCATCTTCTTCATATCTCTCAGTTTGTCCACATTGTGTGGGTCATTTAACCACAGCTGCATGCGCACAAATGGTTCTCTGCCCTTTAGACTCAGCTTATGCCATGGTTTGGGCCTGGACAGCAGGTCTGACACAGAGCCTTGTGTAAGGCCTAAGATACTCTCGCCAAACAGACGCTGACCTAAAAATCATGCAAAGATGAATGTAGTGACTATTAGAGAAACGTAGAATAAAAAAACTCAACCTACTGTCTGTTTCATACTGTGAAACACTTGTTAATGATTGTAACGTGATTAAGCATTGATGATAATAAGATGTTAAAACTACCTAGATTGTTGTCAGTCAGGACCTCCTTTACCCTCTTGGTTATAGCATATGTGTCAAGCTCAGGCGACATGGCTACCAGCTCCTGAATGCCTAGTGGAATGTGAGGCTGCTGGATTGCCAATGTGCCTACTGTGCCCTTTACTCCGTGAGGTTCTGTGTGCTGTGGGTGAGGGTGCTGGTTCTCCTTGCTGCTCTCCAGCACCAAACTCACTGGCTCCAGAGGCATACTGGGATGGTTGTCCTCTGGGCTGAGTGGAGGGGATGGTGAAGAGTGAGATGTGACAGGACTTTTGTCTGAGAGGAGGTTCAGAAGAAAGTTAAACAATTAGTACCTGAACAAATCGTTTTCAATCTGAAATACCATGTTTATTTCATTGGTCAGCAAAAGCATCCTAAAATTAGGACAAATCAAAACATTTCTGAAAAGGAGCACATCATAACCTGAGTTAAAAGCTTATAATAAAGATTGTAACTAACCACTGTTGTGACTGTGGTTGGACTGCTGATTGAGGCTCTGTCCTAACTGATCCAGAAGCCAGAGCTGCATGCGAATAAATGGCTCCCGTCCCTTCTGTGTGAGCTTGCTCCAGGGTTTGGGTCTAGACAGCATGTCACTCACACTACCCTGAGAAAGTCCCAGTACCTTCAAGAACCAATCACAGCAATTATTATTATTTAAACAACTTGAAGATAAATGGAGATGAGCAAACATTCCACCTCTAAGAAAAAAATGACTATCACTAATAACCAGCTTTAATGAAGCCTCCAAAAGACCACATAGTGGCAGAAAAGCACAACTTACAGGACCTGGAAAGTAAAGTAAAGGATTTAAGATGTTTTGGCAATCTGTTGCAATGATTGATTTGTGTCTGTTTCATATGCACTCTTAAGTCAGAGTTTATGTGTTTATACCACGTTAGATATTTTTTAATACCGTGCTTATAATCTTTCGGTTATTTGTGGCAGATAAGGAACTGAATTATGAAAAACTGTACATTGCAAGAGTATTAAAAGCTTAAAAGCAATAAAAAAAATGGTTAGGCTATTAGACTTGATGAGGTACGTGGCTTGTTAATATTCACAACCTCTTTTGGAAAGTCTTTTAATAATGGTACATAAAAGACCGTGAAAACAACTGAGATTAGAAAAAAAAGCATGTTAGAAAAATACAAACTACCGTAATAACATATAGAGATTCTATCGTTCCAGTACACTAGAAACCACTACCAGTTTGTCTGTTTATCTCTTCTTTAAAGACTTCTTTAAAGTCTGAATTCATATTTCTCTTATAAACATTTACCTTTTCTCCAAAAATTCGCTGACAAATGCCATTCTTGGCCAGCTTCTCCTTGACCTGGCGTGTGAGTTCTATGGTATCCACCTCACGATACATATACATCTCATACTGCTCAGGAGTGAGTGGTGGCACAGTGGGCTTGAGAGTGCGAGGAATGTAGGAGGAATAGTAGCTCATTCGTGGTCCTCCACATGTAGCCTGCTCCCCACTTACACACACTTCTGACTCCACTTTCACAGGTTGGCTTGGTGGAGGTTCATCCTCTTCAGTGCCTGGCCCCTCCTCTGTGCCCATGGGGCATTCCATGTTCCAAGCACGGGGCACTGTGGAGGGCACAGAGGAGGAGGAAGAGGAGAGTGAGGGTGAGACCGAGGTGAAGGGACGAGACCAGTGCTGGTCAAAATATGTTCCAGCCTCGCCGATTTCCGACTTAACCTTACGGATAATGTTTTGGACAAAAGCAGCAGGTGACAGAACGCTGAGGGGGGTCTGGGGGCTGCCTATGGGGTTGGATGGGCACATGGGCATGGTGCTGCCCTCTTCTTGCTTGATATATGTAGGTATAGGGCCAGAAATGGTCTTGTGGGACTCCTGTGAGCTTAGACTGTGGCTGCTAGCCTCCAGCTCAAGTAGGGCCTGCTGCTGTGCCTGCATTTCCCGACGCGCCTGTTCCAAGATGCTCTTAATAGTCTCATCTGAATTACTGCCAGCACCACTGCTGCTGCGACCAGTTGAGGATCCCAGAGAGGACTTACTATCACCTATAATAGAAAAACACACAAAAATATTCATACAGTAGGGTTAAAATGCCAGACACTTACTTAAATGCATTTTAAAAGTTAGAAGTATTATATATTTTTTCTCAAAAATTAAATACTTTACTATTGTACATAATAAAGTATCAGATGTTTAAATATGCAAAACAATATGTTCCAAAATGCTCAAAATGATAAAATGCCAAAAAGACTTGCTTGAGGTCTCTATAGTGCCTGTGGCTGCTGGCAGATGACATTTATATCTGAAATGATTTCCTGTCAATTTACTGTCTTTTTTAGACTATGGGTTCCTCCTTTATTAGCAGATATAACTTTTTTTAAATATCAGGTATAACATCTAGTGGGGGGCATGGTGGCTTAGTGGTTAGCACGTTCGCCTCACACCTCCAGGGCCGGGGTTCGATTCCCGCCTCCGCCTTGTGTGTGCAGAGTTTGCATGTTCTCCCCGTGCCTCGGGGGTTTCCTCCGGGTACTCCGGTTTCCTCCCCCGGTCCAAAGACATGCATGGTAGGTTGATTGGCATCTCTGGAAAATTGTCTGTAGTGTGTGATTGCGTGAGTGATTGCGTGAGTGAATGAGAGTGTGTGTGTGCGGTCCCCGTGACCCGAGAAGTTCGAGTGAGTGAGTGAGTGAGTGAGTATAACATCTATATTGAAGAAGCATAGTGTCAATGCACCAAAAGTCCTCCCACTGAAATTAGGTTGGCACATTTGGCAGTGTGACCCATGATAAAAACTATCAAACCTAAAATTAATAAGCGTTCTGAATAACCTGACTGTAAATCTTCTGGTGTATAGATATACAGTAGCCTTAACTTTCACATTCTGATTTATTGATGTGATGCAATGGAGCCCAGTCTGTTGTCAGCAGGTTATATGTAGTCCCTTCTGAAAATATTGGATCAGCAAGAACAAATCTTTTTTGCTTTTGACATTTGGGTTTGAGATCAAAAGTTGAATATGAGATGAGTTTATTAATTGATATTCACATCTAGATCCATTAAAAAAACTTAGAACATAACAGTATGAACACGGCAACCCACTGACATCACAAAAAGACTGTATGAATCTTTTGTGATTTCAAGGCTTCTCCTTTCAATTCATTGTTCTAGAGGCTTCTCCCTTCAGACTCCTCTTCAGAAGTGAAATGCATGCTCAATTGGGTCTGATTGGTCTCTATTGAAGTCTGATACCTTCCACAGTTTCCCCAGATTAAGTCATTGTCTTGCTGCATGATGACATTTCTCCCAATTAGATTGGATGAATTCTCTGTAAATTGGCAAACTGAATGTTTCTGTAGAGTCCTAAATTCATTCTGCTGCTACCAGAATCTACTGATGCTGATACTGATGATGATACTGATGTATCATCAGTAAAAATTAATGCTCCTGCTCCAGTAGCAGCCACGCAAGCCCATGACAGTACCTCTATAGTGCTTTACCAATAATCTCATAGGTTTTGGATCATGAGCAGATCATTTCTTGTTCTGCACTTTGGTAGAGGTATTTTTAATCTTAGTTCAAGCTCTTTTGTGGTTCATCTCATGTGGTTCATTCTGTATTTCTGAATTCCAGGTTGGTCTTGTAATCTTTACTGCTGATGAGTGTTTTGCATCTTGTGGTATGACCTCTATACCTCTGTGCTTAAGGTCTTCTTTAAATGGTGGTTTGCAAAGAATTTCACCCTACCCTGTGGCACATGTTGATAGTGTCTGGGTTTTTTGGGGTTTTGTCACCAAACTCACAGTGTCTATACTGCTGCTGCTTCTATTTCAGGTCATTTCAGGTAGTATTTGTATTGGCTATGACAATGTCTGTACAATGGCTCTGATTGACTCCCCCCCTTTCTTCCCTCAGCTATAAAATTGCTTACATGTCTCCTGCAGACAGCTCTCCAGTCTTGTTGGACAAGAGAACCCAGGGCTCAAAACAGCAATAGACATTCAGGGCTATTAATTGGTAACAATCAATCTCACGGGGCATACATGGGGAACATAAAACACCTATCAGTCGGTACCTAATATTTTTGATCATTTTTGAAAAAATTGGTGGGTTAAAACAAAAGGTACAATATTATAAGATGTTTAACACATTTCGATGAAAATATCAGGAAAGGAAAGCTGAAAGCTGGGTCCATATTCATAAAGATTCTAGGAATCATCTCAGAGAGCTCAAAATTTAGCTTCAAAATTTCTAACTTGGAATATTATCTTAAGAGTGATCAGGACCAATCTCAAAGCAACTCTAAGCAAGGAAAATACAAAACATTTATCTTAGAGAGGAGGCGGGGCTGACCCCGTTGCTGGGTATGACAAATTCTTTTCAAGAATGTCAAATAATTATTTGAAGTACAAATGATTGTTTTCTTCATTTTTATATTTTTGAAGGAGACAGTATATGCGGGGAGTTGGATAACAAGCAAAAAAAAGGCTAACTGTGATCTATCTGTAGATGTAAAACCTGTTTCCTATCATAAACATTGTACAGAAATTACATAGTATTTTCCTTATAAAGAATCAGTTTTCTTTCTGTGTGGCTTATCTTGTTTATGAACCAGCAAATTTGAGTGTGAATTTTTTAGTGAAGAACATGGCTTAAATTGTGTCTTGAAAGGCCCCCTACCTCCTCGCTGTGATTGGATCTCTTTCTTAGCCTGTTCCAGAATGTTCTTAATAGCGTCATCTGACCCAGTTTCTGGAGTTCGGATGCGAGGAGTGATACTCCCTGCACAGAATGTAAGAGTAAGAAAGAATGGGAGTGAAAGATTGGGGTGTTGATTAGACCTCACATGCTTTCCTCTTGACTGCTACAGAAATGGCCTTTAATCAATGGAAGAAACTTACAGTAGCTCCTAAGTCAAGAGTCAAAAGCATTATAATATATACAGGGAAAAGAAGCATTATTAGCAGTAAGCATAACATATATGTTATGTCTATAGGTTTTCAAATAAGAATTTGGAGACAGCAAAAGAATTCATAAAACTCAATCAGTCTGTCCAGATAGGAAGCATATTTCATTGTGAATCCGTTTCACCTGCTTTGGTACAAATGAAAGTGACAGCGGGCTCACTGGAGAGAATAGAGCAACATAACCCCCAAAAAGGGAATGGCTTTGCAGGCGGTGGCAACAGACAATTGCTCACTTTTTATCCTTACTGACTGATTTGTTTCTAGATTTGTGTTTTGATAGAATCCTTATGACTGTTTTTAGCTTGAGGCAGTAGCACCAACCCAATCAAGTTGCACAGGCAGTCTAGCTCCTCCAGGATAGCACATACATACTGGCTGTCACAAGGTTTGGTGTTTCCCAGCACAGCTTCAAGAGGAACCAAACATCCAAAACAGGCCATTGCATGAGGAGAGATTGAATGGCAACAACCCTGCTGCATTTGCAAGGAGGAACAGGAAGAGACACTTCCATAGTCCTAGAAAATGACCTCCCACAGACTATTGACATGCATGTTCCTGACCAAAATTTCAGTAATAGACTCCATTAGAGTGGAATGAGGGCCAAACATCCTCTAATGGGACCTGTGCAACACCTTGCAGTTTGTTTGGCATCTCCTGGAGAAAACTTAAAAAATTCACAAGACTGGCTCTCTGGTTCCCTTTTCTCTTAATGGATAAGACAGGTTCACACGGAGCACATGTGGCAGACATGAAAGGGTTGCCATGGGAAGCTGTCTGCAACATTATCCAACATGCAGTGTTTGGCAGGTCCAGGTTTTGCAGTGGGCCAGTGATTTAGTGAAGGGTCTAGGGAGGAATATTCCCCAAGAAAAAGGCATTGATGCCACTGACTTCCCCTCAAGTTCCCTAAACCTGAATCCAACTGAGAACCTCTGTATTGGAGCACCCAAAGCTACCAAGTAGCACCACAGACTGTCCAGAAGCTCAATGATTCCCTGTTCCAGGTATCCATCTATTCATCAAGAGCATGTGTCACGTGAAAGCCATGCACACTAGTGATTTACATAATGAGCTGCCATGATGAAAATAATGCATGTTGGATTAGCCTGAAATTTACATTTTTTTACTTTGATTTTTGATGTGATTTTGAATCCAACCCAGTTCCTAATGAATTACTCAATGTTACTTGACTATTTTATTCATCGAGTTTCAATGTGTGATTTAAGAGTTCCATTTTTCTGAGCAGTATACATACACACACATACACACACAGACAGGGTAAGGCTAAAATACGGGTATTGGATGAAATACTTCAATAATAGATTGCATTTGATAATTTTAACTAAACTAAAATACTGGTATTTTGACCATTTCAGCTAACTGGTAAACCAGAACTAGAATCTCAACGTTTGTTGGCTGATTACTTCATAATGTGGTCACCTGCAAATTCCCTTCTGCAAGCCAGCTCATCCCCCTAGTGTAACAAACAAAAGAAAAATCACTATCTGCCCTATTCTGTTTACATGAACTCACAGACACCTATGATAGGCTAATGGGCTCCTCGCCATGGATATCTGTAGCACCATCAGAATTTAAACTTGTTTACCATCTCCTGACTACATCACACAAGCCTTCAGATCGTTTTTGTTTGTGAATGTGCAGTAGAAAATATCTTCAAGAGGAGCAGGGAAGATGGATACATTTGATAAGACATACCTCTCTGGCGAACTTGAATGGTGCGCAAGGCCAGGATGTTCTGTTCATCAGACAGAAACTGTTTCATCTTGATAAAGGGCTCCTTGCCTTTGACTGTCAGCTTCCTCCAGGGTTTGGGCCGAGCCAGTATCTCACTCACAGAGCCTTGGGAGAGGCCCAAAACATAGTGCCCAAATACCCGCTGACCAATGTTATGTTTGAGAAGCTGCTCTTTCACTTGATAGGCTATCTCTGCTGTGTCCATGTGGTCCTCATCACCACCTCCTGAGCTGCCGCACTCTGACTGGTCACTAGCTAAGCCAGTTTCCATCACCAAGGGCCCTGAAGAACCTGGATTGGCTGACATTAGGGCAGCTTTTGCAGCAAACAGAGCGGTGGGAAAGGCCATGAGTGAGGTGCCCTCCTTCTTAAAGTGAGGAGAGAGGAGCTGCTTCTGCAAGAGGGGCCCTGCAGCATGCTTTTCACTGGAGAAAGGTGATGCAGAGAATGATCGTGGGAGCTCATGGGTCCCTGAGGTCCCGTCGGGATTAGGTGGTGCTGGACTGGAGGATGACTGGCTGTCTATTGGTAATGCTCCTGGAGGGGAGGAGTATGAGCTCATGGGGCGCCCCAAATCCCTAATGGAAGAATCTGAATGGTCTTCATCTGAATGGACACAGAAGAATTTTTGCTGCATGAAGGAAATCCTTAAGGAAGGTCATAGTCAAATGTTCTGCAAATACATCTAATCAACTAATTTGAAATACTGAAAATGTATTTACAACATTAATATCTTACCAGGACTCTGTATGACTCTGGATTTGTCCATCAGAATTTTGTTGGCATGTAGGAAAGACTGTTTGTCAAGCAGCAAAACCTCTGCAACTTTGTCAGAGTCCTGTACACATACACAAAATATAAACATACACAAAATATAAACACACACACACACACACACACACACACGCACAAAACAAAGAAGGAGTTTCCTCATTGAGAGAACCACATTACTGGAAAAAAAAAACAAAGAGGCTATTTGTGGAAAAGAAAGCTCATTTATCTATTATTTTAGGTGATGGCAAATATGCCAATATGACATGTAACTTAAAGGGGAATGGTTCCATCATCAATGGAAGCTCACAAAACTCACCTGGGACGAGCTTCCATTCGCCAATGTCAGTTTCATTGCTTTAAGAATGCTGTAGGGGTTAAAAGAAAGTCAAGACTGTCCTAATTAGCAAGTAGTCAATAGTGACCAATAGTTGATTAAAAAGAGACTTTTTTTTTTTACCTGAGTTCAGTTTTGATTTCTTCATAGTCCAATTGAGACTGCAGTTTAACCTCTAATTTCTGCAAAAACACAGGAAGAGTATCACAGATGATGTTACTGTATATCAAGGATGTGTTCTTTTGTAGTTACAAGTAGGAAAATCATATGATGAAAAGAGCAATTGTCTAATTCTAGCTAATACAGCATTAGCATACAGCAACTAGCAGATGAAGAAAAATAAAAAATGCTTTGAAATGTTATTTGAAATTTACACTACCCCAAACCTATACCATCCCTTCACTACATAGAGCTAAGTTCTTGCTGTTACACACATTAAAAAAGGATGGTTAAAGCACTGTAAAGACTTATGACTTGGTTTGGACTTGGACATGTGTATGTTAAAACTTTTCTACCACACATACTTCAATAGCCTCTGCCTTAATGGCCAACTGGTGTTCAAGGTCTGCTAGCTGACTTGCTGAGGAGTCCTGCACTTCTTGGAGAGTGAACTGCAACCTCTGGACATTTTCAAGCAGGCGAAGAATCTCTCTGTCTTTGGAGAACAGCACTGCTTCCAGCCGCGATGGTGAGCACTTGTCCTTCTCATCCCTCCCTGGTTTCCCCTGAGATGGAGCAGTGAAAAAGAAAAAAAAAACATGAAAATCTTTTTTCAACTTCAAAATGCACGCCTCCATACTCTCTGCTTTCCTATAATCATATTGCTTCAAAGTATTGCTAATGAGGAGCCAGAAGCACGGAGGATTTGATTTGTGGCATCAACAGTATGGATGGCTCTTTTTCTGTACATGAGTGTGATTCCAGAGCCTTGGGATGACTTTGTGTTGCAGTGTGTCTTTTCTCTTTAATCTTAAAAGTTTTGGTGAAAGTGGGGAATCACTTCTACCTCACTGGGACCCTCGTCACTTCCTTTAGAAACGCTGTGACTGCTGGTTAACTGGTCCCTCAGTCGCTCCAACTCCCTCTGGGCCAAATCTGCTCTCTGCCATCAAACACAAACAATTCTGCTTTACAAAGGCTTGTCAACATCACCTGTGCAGTATAAGTACAATAAAACTCTACAAACTATAACACTGAAACCACAACACTCTTAGGTTCTGAATCTTTACTAATGTTTACACTAATAGCACATTCTATACTAAATTAATGATTAAAAAGAAAAATACAGTGAAGAGCATTACATACAGCGAGAACCTGAAAAAGAGAATCTCTTGCCCACTCACTCTCTATTTACTTCTTTCTGCTGAGGTGGATGTTTACTTGCAGACACTTTCTTTCCCAAACTGTTTCCCTGCACAGTCACACTCAGCTTGCTAATTAATGACTCATTTTCTGAACATTAATCTAAAAGCTGCTGGCAAAGGAAGAGATGGAGAGAATGGAAAATCATGGCAGAGAGGAAAGGAAAAATGGAAGCAATCAGTACGACAATATAACTAACAGACATATCACGCTTCTCTCTCAGCAGCCATCGCTCTGTGCTGTCTCATGGCCCTTTGCTACCTGCAGACGGCTAATCACGAAGCCCCGAGAAAGCGGAGGGTAGAGGGTGGGTGGTAAGAGGAAGAGAGGCCACAGGGGCGTCTAATTAATCCTGAGGCTTGATTACAAAAGGTGATTACCTTAACAAATGCAGGATCCTCAAAATTAGTGATAGAATGGAAAGCCCCATGCTCACCTGGCTGGCCTTCTCCAGGTTCATCTTGAGCTGGGACAGTTCCTCTGCTCTGGAAGACACAATACACACTGCCTATTAAAATACTCTGAAGATTAAATGAATAATAGCAATCATTATGGCTTCTGACCAAACCGGATTTTATATAGCTATATCTACAAACTTACAACTGCCATAGTCACATTATCTAGATTTTGCAATTCTAACTGTTCACCAAACAACAACCAAATTCTAAACTCCCACAAAGATGTTATGAGTATTCAAAAGTCTGTGAAATCTGAAAAAAGAAGAAGAAGACAAGGCATCCTATCATTAAAATGGAATGAGTCACATCTATCGCATATTATTTGACATCACATCTCAACATGCCTACACACTCCCAACAATCAGAGCACTCATTTGAATAGCGTCTCGGGGAGATTATTCATAAGGTTTGTTTGAAGTTCAACAGTTTCCTCTCAGTCATCAGGGAGCTGATTTTCAAAAGGTGGAGAGGCTGAATAATGAGGAAGGCTGAAAGTTTGATTAAATACATGAATCTCTGAGGCTCTCCTAAACAAAGATCCTCTCTATATTAGAGTGCATTTGTATTAAGTGTAAGTGCATTGAGTTGTACAGAAAAGACTATGAAGACATTGTATCACGCCAAATCACAATTAAGTATGACTTTGTCCTTGTGTCTCTGGGTAAATAATTGTCTGTACTAATAAAAATTAGAGTGCATTTGTGTAAGTGTAAGGCCAGAGAGATATTCTTTATAGAACACTCTGTACTACTTATTGAATACCACATCACTTACTGTATGTATAAGTGAAGAGTAAATAAGTCTATGCTAATAAATTGTTTTAAATATGAGGATGAACTCTGAAATTACTTATATATATTTAGCAGCAGGATGGCAATCAAAACCAAAATCAGTCATCATTTTTATAACAGAAGAAAATCCTGAAAAAAAAAATCATGTACAGAGCATTCAGGTCTTCCATACTACACAAAGCAGACATTTTTCTAATTCCCACTGGCACCTCATACAAATTTCAGGCTCATTCATGGTGTGAATTGGAGACTGCCTATTTGATGATCATGTCAAGCAGAATTTTTTTTTATGAGGCAGTCTGTCGTTTTCTAAAGCAAAAAGACAGAACTGCTTATATTTCCTACTCTATATAGTTGAGAAAAGAGAGTGGACCATGTGGAAAATAGATAAAGACACTATATAATTTGTGTACAAGATAATGTATATTACAGGAAAGAACAATGGTTCTGTTATGCTTTCATTTTGCTGGCATGGTTTGGTCCAACTGCAAATCAGAAGGCCAGATTGGAATTTTAATAGAAGTACAGAGAGCTCATGATCCAAACCCAACAAGCTCAGTGATTAGGTAGTGTCATGAGCTTGTGCTTGCATGGTTCTTCTGGAACTGAAGCACAAACATTCTGTCTGCCAATTTAGTGAGAAATACATTCATTATTTTGCAAGACAATGACCCAAAAAACAGTGGAAGGTTTTAGCTTGGTCTAGCCAATCAACAAATCCTATTTAGCATGCATTTCGCCTCCTGAAGAGACCACCAACGGCAGAACCCTCCCAAAACATCACGAACAAAGCCATTAACAGAGAAGCCTGGAAAAGTATCACAAAATAAGAATGCAGCAGCTGGGCTATGGGTCTGGGGAAGACCTTCTACAAAGTTGAAGTTGCTCCCAAAGACTGAACCCAAAGTGTCTAAAGAAGTCAGTAAATAGGTGGAGAAGGATTATCCCCAGCCTATAATTATCATTATTCCCAGCCTATAATTGCTACAATTATTGTTTGCCATATTATTAGACATTGTTTGTTTTGGTGAAAATGGCCAAGAACAACATTGTTAAAATGGCAAGATTTGGTCAGTCGATTTTGCTTGTGTGCTGGATTTGGACTGTCAGACCACTACGAGACGGATACCATGCACAATGTAAAGTGCTGCGGCCAACCAAGGAAGACTAGCAAGCGTTCTGACAGGAGGATGAATCTCTTCAATGTGTGACTGCTTTAAAACAGCTTCCAAAACCCTAGATGAGACACGCAGTGGTCAGGGATGTCCAAATTCAGCACTGCAAGGCAGCAGATACAAGAGGCTGAATTAGAATTTTGTAGCAGTAAAAAAACATTTATTAGTTCTTTTTACTGAAAAATCTGCAAATCCCAAGAGCATAAAGATTGGATTATGGAAGACTGAAGCCGTGTTATGTGACCCGACAAGTCAAAGGTGAACATGCTTGCATCAGGTGGTGTCAGGTATGTTCGTATAATATGAGAGGAGTGTTCTGATACCAAATACATGTATGGCACCATTAAGCATGGCAGGGGAACCATAATGGTATGGAGATGCATGGTGTGGCAGGTGTTGGAAGAATGTAGAATGCTGCTGGCAGTACACATTTTGCAGAACATAAGGTATGGAGGATCTTTTTAGAGATCAAACAGATATTTTCTAACACAATAACGACTCCAGACACTTAATCCGACTGCAAACTTTTGGGAAATTCTAAACCTGAATCATGATAAGTCATGCAGGTCATCCAATGAAGCTCAGCTTTAGGAAGAATTTAAGCAGGTTGGAGAAAAATTATGCATGACAGATGTGCAAAGCTCACTGTATACACAAATGGTACACAATTCCACTATTCCAAGAAGGTTCGAAGTAAGCTGTATTAAATGTAAAATGTGGTCCAACATATATATATATAATGCAATGGGTAGGTGTAATGAGTCTGTCTGTGTTTTGCTTTGTTTCTGTCTGCTGTCATTCCCTGCTGTTAATTGTTGGCCCCGCCCACTCATTTGTTACCATGGACATTAATTGCACTCAATCTCTTCCCCAGGTGTTTTGTCTTAGTCTTTGATTGTCTCCGCCTTGTGATTGGTTCTTGTTCACTATATCTACTCTGTTTGTTCACTTAGTCGTTGTTGGTGTAGTATGTTGTCTGTTCACGAGTCTGTTCACGAGTCTTGCCCTGTTTTTGCCTGCTTATCTGTTTCTTGTTTTTGTTTATTAAAAGTTCAAACTGCATTTGGATCCTCACTCGCCTTTGTCTAATCATGACAGAATGACTAACCTTAATGGATCCAGCAGAAATCTTATTTTGCATACGCTGAGATATTTTTGGACCTGTGTAACCAGGTGAACTTCGAGGAGAAGGTCCTGAAGGATGTCTTCAGGCATGGATTGGAGGACAACCTGCACTATTTAATGCCTGCTGGCTGAGAGATGGGGTCCCTGTCAGACTTTATCAATTTAGCGTTGCTCCTGGGCGGGTCCTCTTCAACCATGAGCAGGGGAGAGACGGACGCTGGCAGTAAATATTTTTTGGGGGGGCAGTAAGCATTGGGGTCCGTGGGCTAAGGAGCCAAACCAGCCACGGACGCCCAAATGCCCTACAATGACTCCGTCCAGCCCAGTCCTGTGCACACCTGTGACTGAGCCGGTTCACATGGCTACCATACTGGCGGATCTCCAAACTGGAGGATACCCCCATGAGTTCGGTTTGGGCGGCCGGCATCCCTAAGCCGTCGGCCTCACCAGCCGAGCCCAAGGGGTCGACGTCAACTGTTTGTTCACTTCCCTGATGTTAGTCGTTGTTGTAGTATGTTGTCTGTTCAATGTTTGCTCAGTGTTCTGCCCTGTTTTTGCCTGTTTATCTGTTGCTTGTTTATTAAAAGTTCAAACTTTTTTTTTGGGTTTTTTTCGGGGGTTTTTTGTGACAAAAGTAGTTAAATCTACAGTTTTTTTTTTTTGGTTTTTTTCCCCAAGTAAGACTTACTTGGCAGCCATTTCCTTGTAGTATTTACACTTTAGCTCCTTCATCTCTGACTGGGCTTTGTTCAGTGCTGTGAAAACACAGAATACAGTCTGTAAGCTTCTGCTTTGGAAAAGCTGAAATCCTATTAACTTTACCATTTAAATGACTGTTTACCTAACTGAAGAGTTTTGGTTCTCTCTTCAGCTTGCACCAGTCTGACAGACAGAGCATCTGGTTCATCTGCTTCCCTGAGAAAACAAAATGTGTTGCACCAAACAGTAGAACATGACATATATGAATAAGAAACAGAAACTCATTTCCTCATTTCTTTGCTTGCATGCTGTTTACACCTAATTTATGCATATGGCAAAACAATGTTATTGCAGTTATTTTATAGAAAGATAGGTACCAATGTGCAGATAAAATAACATTGGAATATTGGTTCAATATTAGCTCTGTATAACAGCTGCACTGTAAAGCATGATAGTTATGTGAGTTTCTCTTTTACCTTTAAATGTCATCAGATGTTTTGGAAATTCATAAGTTACTTTTGAAAGATGGATTTTTTAAGTAATGTTTTTGACTACTTGTGAGTTAAAACAAAGATAATCTCCAGCTGAGTTTACTGTTCTTGAAGCAGCATGTGAACTTTCATTACTTAATGCTTTACAATGGGTTTGTGCTGAAATGTAATGAATTTATGAGTTTTTTTTATTCTGCAAACTTAGTGGAACAATTTACACAGTTTCTGTGATTATAACTTTTCACAAAGTAATCAAAATAGGGCTAAATACCAACTATATTCCTATTGTTTAATATGGATACTATTCAGTGTATATGTATAATAAGTAAGCAATAGTACATGTTTGGGCATGATGTTATAAAAGGAAAATCACTGTCAGGATGGTGTGATAAGACCTTATGTGAGGTTATTTTTATCGCAATTTTTTTATCGTAATGTTGAGAAATGCTCACAAAACAAGTCCCTGTTGTCCTGTTATTACAAATGTTTTGTAGTATAAATGTATTACTTAACTTTAACATACTGAAACAGAGAAAAAACCTTAGCTTGTCCTGTTACTAAGCAACCACAAAGTCCTGAAGGCTGCTCTGTGTCTAAATACTTAAAAGAACAACTTTACTTCCTGCTCTTACAAAGCATTGAATCTTTCCATATGCAACACAAACATCTCTCAAAACACTTCACTATATCAACAATTTAAAAATCATTTCTTACACTAGATTTTTACATGACCATGATGCTAGTCCAAGTTGTTACTACATAAATAATAATAATGTATTAGAACATGCAGCATGATACAAATCTGTGAATTAATGATCATAAATATTTCATTTACATGGTTCAAAATATGCATTCTGCAGTGCTGGGCAGTAACACTAATAGTAATCTTAATTGAATCATTGAGCATGTAAGTAGTTAAACTAGATAAATGCTATCTGGATAAAAGTATATTGTTAATATTATATTAACAAGTCAATTCCATTATTCCATGTACAAAAAATTAAGAGTCAACCCAAAAACTTCAGAGACTGTATAAAAGAGACATATAAAACATTCTCTCACTCTCACTCTCTAGAGAAGAATGTTTAGAACGCAAATTACCACAAATGTAAGTTTATGTAGTTCTAAGAGTTAATGATGTCTGTAGGTCTTTTAAGGCAAGGGATTAATTCTTCTGCTTTGTATAGTTTGCATACCTTTCCTCCAGGCCCTGGTGGTTTTGAAGGGGTAAGCCACCATCTTGGAGGCTCTGTGTGCCATTTGGGGTCATCATATGGGGAAATTGTTCTGACCCTGCTACTCTCTGTATGCTTTCTGGGCTTTCTTTTACACTATCTGTCAGAGAAACCAAGACAGAGTTACTGTAAAAGATCTCTGCAATATCAGAAGCCTATATATATATATATATATATATATATATATATATATATATATATATATATATATATATATATATATATATATATATATATATTATAATATGAAACAACCTTGATATTATAATATATAATACATTAAAACTTTTGTCAGCCTCTTACAAAATTAGCTGCATACAGTCAGGTCCATAAATATTAGGACAGTGACTCAAATGAAGTACATTTTTCCTCTGTACACCTCCACAATGGATTTGAAAATGAAGCATTTAAGATCCTTCCATTTTCAAAGACTCAAATAATCTGGACTAAATGCTGATTTACTTTCATGAAATGATTTGCCAGTCTTTCTTTAGTTTAGTCTTTGGTAAGTAAAAAGCATGCTCAACTGGGTTGCGGTCAGGTGACTGACATAAACATTAAAAAAATCCAAGTCTTTACAATAAATGCTCTTGAGTTTGTGATATGTTTTATCCATCTGCATGAGGTGCTGTCCTGCCAGTTCTGCAGCATTTGACTAATTCTGCGCAGAAAGTATAAGTGTATAGAGTTCAAAATCTATCATCATTCAATAAACACCAGAGACCCGAATCATCAGTCATACATGCCCATGCCATGACACTGCCTCCACTGAGTTTGACAGATGATGTGTTATGCTTTGCATAATGAGCTCTTCCTTTCCTTCTCTATATACTGTACTTCTGTTCCTATCATTGTGGTACAAGTTAATTTTGGCTTCTTCTGTTTAAAGAATTCAGCAAAGTATAATCTGGTCATTCTGTACTGTGTAGAGGCTACTAATGTAACAGTCAACCATCCAGTCCATTCAGCTGGGGAGCAGGTGGCTTCTAGCCAGGGAAGTCCATTCTTCAGACCTGAGTGTTACCAGTGGTTTGCATCTTATTCCTCTATTTTCACATAAAAATTACAACAAATGATGGTATCTTAGTTTCAGAATAGTTTCAGTATGTGAGTATTTGTACACTAAACTACTTGCAGCAGCAGTGTATGATCTGCACCTATTCTGAAGCACAGATCAGCTCTCTAAAAATTTAGTGCTGTGCTTTTTGTCAGCATATCATTTTAACTATGTAATTGAGGTTTGATGATCTAGCCCTGAATCCATTAACCCTGAAATATTTTTGAAAAGTGTCAAAAAAGCCACTGAAATGGTAAAAAGACATGGCTTGTCTTGCTTTGTCAGTGAGCTACGGCTCCTTATTTATCCTTCTTTTCTGTAGAAGCCATTTATGTCCAGTGTTTTTAGAATGTTGATTAGAGCTCAAGGTGAGTAGAAAATGGGAAGCTGACCTGCACTGTTAAGGCACTCCAGGTTTCTCCTCCAGTGGCCCGAGAACTCTTTGACCAGAACCTTGGTGTCCGGAGAAGAGCTTTGCAACTGTGCGAGACGGTCCTCCAGAGAGCAAGAGGCTTCCAGCACTGGAGCAGGGTCTGACACACACACACACACAAACACACACAAACACACACACAAACACAGAAAGTTAATAAACGCTCTAGTGCAAAAATCATATTAAATTCTTAATACAATAATTCTAAACTTAAAAGAAACGGTCCTAATGAACCAAAAATTATATAAGCACACAACCAGCACTATTAACATCCAATAACCTCTGCTCCTCAAGTCACTCACAAATACTTATCCAACACTCTTAGAGGGAATTTAAAAAAATACTGAAAAAGTAGTAAGATGTAAGAAAAAATTGTGAAATTCTGTAGCACAACAGAGGATCTGTTTTGCAATGCATGTGGCTCAGCGTGAAGCCCATGGGGCCAACTAGGAGGCTGTTTCTGCGCTAACAAGTCTCCTCTGGATCATTTGATCATTTAAATTATTATGCCAGGAATCCTCAGGAGGCACCTCAGCTCTCCACTTCACAGGGCTGTTTTTAATCTTCCCCTCTTCCTTTCTTCTTTGCCTTAAAAAAAAAGTTGAGCCTGCTGTGTGCCGCATGGATAGGAGTGGTGCTCTTGTTGTGCACCTGCCTGTGAAGGAAGGCAGAGGAGGTGACTTCTAGCACCAAAGCAGTGAGAGAGACAGACTCAGGGGAGTGGAACCAAAGAAGGGAGGAGTGTGTATGTGTGTGAATGTACACCTACTCATACACACGTGGCACACACAATGCATGTAAAAGCTGGTGCTGGCAGACACAAACCTACGCACGCACGCACACACACACACACACACACACACACACACACACACACACACACACACAATAAATAAATAAAACTTTGTTTGCCAAATTCAACCTCAAAACACAGGACAAAAGCAGCTCTTGTAAATTGGGGTAAGAAATATGACAATGTACATGAAGATTTAGTCACTCTAAAATGCAGAGAAATACAAGATGGGTTAGTACTAGTGCAAGGACTTACAAAATCTTTACAAAATATTAAGACATCCATAAATGCAGTAAAATGTGATTGAGTGAGTGTGCGAGTGTGTATGTGAAAGTTTGTATTGTTACAGAAGCACAGTAGAGATTGCGTCAGTCACATGGGACACCGTGCTTAAGAGGATGACTTAAAACAGTGCTATTCTCCATACAACCCCAGAATCTTCCCATTGCTTTTACTGCAAGTCTTTTAAGAGCTAATGATCAAATGCTTCAGGCCAATTCTCCAGTGCAGAGACAAACCAGTCCTGATTATCAATCAGCTCCATACACAGAGTAGGTGAAACTGTGCCATGTAGGTGAATGCGTTCATAACTAAAGCAATCAGTTCCATTCAAACATATAAAAATATAGTGTCAAAATATTCTAAAATATATAAAATAAACTTCTGATTACTCAATATATACTCTCAAAAAAGTACCTGCGTACAGTACATTTCTAAAAAAAAAAAAAAAAAGCATGGCTCCTTGATATAATACAACATCAATATTTTAGAAAATTCTGGTGACTGCAAAGATTTGCTTTCAGACCTCGTCCCATTCATAAAACAATTACACGTTACTGAGCACACTGTAAAACTTTTTGCTGCAGCCTCCAGGCCAGGCATAATGTCCATAGCTCTTACTTCAAGACTCAAGCCCTCCATTGTAACAGTTTCTCCCCAAGGCCAGTGAATTACACACACTGAGTGTGTGACACACACGCACACACAGACATGAATTACTATGCTAGTAAGGACTTTCCACTGACAACATTATTAATGCAGGTAATTAATGCTATTCCTGCACTTAAATCTAGTCCCAAATCTGATTGAAAAATCAGTAATTAATAACCAACAAGAAAACGTCTTCCTGTTTTATTATTAATTATTTTATTTCATAAAAGCTGCATTTTTTTGTAAAAAGAAGTTGTCAAATCTGTCAGATATTCCATTCCTTGTAGGGACATTTGGCCAGGCACATACACACATATACTAACACATAGCTGTGAAGACAGGCAAAGTAATATTCATCATTGTCTAAAGAACTACATAATATTTCTAAAACACTAAATCAGTTCACTACACTGCAGAGTCAAAATGTCTAGAATTGAATGAATACATATAAACACACAAACATCACTATTAGCATAAGTGCAAATCACACACCTGATTTAAAGCCATTTTAACTCAGATCAGTCTTGTAGTTTGCCTTTCTAATTTATAGGAGCAAAAAACAGCTTTATCAAAATGTACAGGCAAAGCTTAAGCCTTTGCAGGTCTTATTAGTATGTGCTTTCTGTTGATCCAGTTTTGGTGTGGCCATGAAATGGTCTGAAATGTCAATAATCACTTTCCCTACTCAAAGTTTATTTGCGTTGATTACACAAACTATTAGAGAGTGTCAAACCTATTCTATCACCTCTAATAATTTCCTGGCTTAATTAAGCACACTAATGACTTCTTCGTAAGAATCGCTCCACCAGCCCCAGCCCTCTACTGTGAAGTAGGACACACCAGGCCAGTGATTACCCTTAATGAGTTTGTCCTTTTATGGTCCATGTAAGTGTGCTGTCCATTTTCTAATCAGCACCTAACTTTGTTATGCTCAATTACATGTGTGCCCTGAGGTCACAATAACTAATAACAATTATGTGCCTTTATGAAAAAATCTGCCTATGATGAAAAAATATTGCAGGGTGTTAAAAGGAATCCAAGTAGAGTTTTGGATAACTCTTGGTTATTTCAAGTCTTTATGTGTGCATCATAGTTTGACTTGGGTTAGTGACCTTTATGAGTCTGAATTTTGTCTGATATTAATGAATGAACAAATGTTTCCAACTATATGACAAATCATGGGTTCTGAAAAACTGGCTGTTAGCGAAAACCTAAAAAACACAAAAGCATGAGTGAAAATTAAAGGTAATGGTCAGTAGTGAAGCTACTGTGCAAGCTTTGGTCTCCTACCGGGCCCCACCCACATGCTAATGTAAATGTGCCATTTGCATGTGTGTATTCGTTCCAGTCTCATAATATCAGAAGGATTAGGCACATCATAAAACACAACAGCTTATTTCAACAGATACAAAACCGAAAAGATAGCCACCAAAAATAAAACACACCATTACATAGGTTGCTAACAAATCAGCAAGTTTCATAACAGAAAAATCAGTATTGACTCCAACATCAGTATTATAGATAATGAGCAAGAAAACTAGGAACTGAATGACAATGCTGTGGCTTCATTTTAACAAGGTAACAGAGAGCAGCATACTGGACAGCAGGAGCCAGTGCTACTGCACCAGCTGCATTGTGGTTGTTGTGTCATTGATCATTTTGAACTCAATAACACTAATATGTAATAATGCTGTAGACTGGCAAACTACATTACTGTTTCACATAATCTCCATTTTCAATAATTCTCATCAACTGACTTCTCATCTACATATCAAAAGCTTCAGCACCTCCAGAGTGGCTCCTATGCAGTGCTTTACATGCCCCAGTAACTAACTTTTGTGCATTTGTCTTCTGCTTAAATTGAATTAGGAGTTTTTTTAATAAGAGGCTGCTTAGTAAAAGGCACTTAGAGCTTCTTCTTTACACCCCTTTGTTCTGTATGCATGATGCAACTACCTACAATTTCTGGCTCATACTTTAGTACATATGAACATGGCTGTACTCAGAATTGCAGAGGTGAGGGTAAGCCTGACTGGGTGGCCCAGTGCTGCATGACATGGCATGCCAAGAGGAGCAGGTGTGCCAGGGCGGTCTGTCTTGGCCCTGTCAGCGCTACACTGTCATTAGCTAGCACGGACGCAGCAGGGGGCAGCACGGCGTCTCTCAGGCCCCTCGGTAATTATGCTCTGACATAATTAACCCAGCAAGCCCATTAGCCCAGCGATGGCTGGAAAAAAGCCCTCACTATAATTATTTGTTGTGTGCATGCTAATGAGGCCAGCTGTGCACCCATCGTACAACATGAACAAATTAATTTACAAGGCTGTGCTTCAAGGGTCTTTTTTCCTTACTCACACTCCAAAACCACTAACTCTTTTGTGTGTGTGTGTGTGTGTGTGTGTGTGTGTGTGTGTGTGTGTGTGTGTGTGTGTGTGTGTGTGTGTGTGTGTGTGTGTGTGTGTGTGTGTGTGTGTGTGTGTGTGTGTGTGTGTGTGTGTGTGTGTGTGTGTGTGTTGTTTTTATTTTTCCATCAAGTGGTCATTACTGGTCCAAAAGCATCTGTTCATCCTTCTGTACAGAAGTGGATACGAAGCTGTGTGACAATGTGAGGAAGCTTGCTCATACAAGTAGGATGAATTGGTTTCCTTTAGGTGTTGTATATTTTCTACTGCAGTCTATGGAGGCAACTGCAGTGTTGTGGGACCTACCACCCTGTAGCTTTTAGAATTTCCCTTAAGACCACCACAGCTGATCAAACTAATCATTTCAATCATCAAACACACCATAAGCTGTACAGAGCAGAATTTAAAGTCCCAGTGCTTTATACTCTGCACCCTAATAAGATAGCTGGACACCTTGGTAAATAATTTCAGAATATTTATTTTAATGAAAATTAAAAGTGCAGCACCTGCAGGGACTAAAATCTATTATGCTAATTTTTCCCTAAAACAATTATTTTGCTACCAACAATGCCTTGGGTCATTAGGACACACCTTTGCCATGGCTTTCACTCAAGTTCACCTTTTGCCAAAACATCCCATTCAACTGACATTCATCATTCCAACTTTGCAAATCTATTAAAACAAAATGTGACATCATAAATGTATCCCTGAAATACACAGAGAAATTAATTCTTTGTTCCATTTAGGTAGCTTGGCTTCACTCAGCTCACTTGATATTCAGTGAGTATATTAAATCACTTTTGCATCTCCTTGATGTAGAAGAGGAGAGAGCAAGTGTGCAAGAGATATGTGTCTGTTTTTTTGGCTGCATGCATTGAAAGACAAACTTTCTCACAAAGGCTTTTTTTTGCCAGCAGACTGAAGGACAAGAGTCTGGCTTACATCAATACGCATCACCTATGAAAGAGTCTTGAAAGAAATGCACTGTTTCAGAAGCGTGGGATACGACTGAGATCTGGTATCTCAATAAAAGAACCTGGATAAAAGAGAAAAAGCAAGCAGGCAGCAAGGGCAAGTGAGAGCAAGTGTTTCTTTTGAATGCTGATTGGAATATTACATGAAGGCCACTGCTAAGATGAAACTCCATATGTCTAAAGCTGTCACAAAAAAATCAAGGATGCTGTAAGATGCGGTTGTCGTGTAACTGGCATTATGGTGGGATCTTGACATGAATGGTGGAGCTTTGAATTGTAGCAGGGTTTCGTTCAATTTTAGTTGCATGCATTATTTATATTAAGGAATTTGACTGGTAAGATTTACTACTTGTAGCAGCTTATCTTAGAGAATCCGCTGCATTTCTTCTGGAGACTTTGAATATTCCATCTTTATTGCAGATAAAACCTAATTATGAGTCTAATTATGTGCTTTATCTGAAAGGTGGTGTAATAGGCTACTTTCTTTACTGATCTTTTCTGTAACATTTCAATCTTTTGTTGTAAAAAATATATACAGTATACACCGCTACAAAGTATGGACCTTTTCTTTCTTACAGACTCTCGTACTGCACACACATACACACACTCTGGTATAATCTCTGTGGGGTTTTCCTTCCACAGGGATCTATTGGGTAGGCCAGTGCTTTTATGAACATAATGCATTATTAAGCACCTCAAACATCTCCTGGGCCTTTTGTTTATTACTGCTCTTATTAATCACCAGCACATAATCTCCACCCATCCAGAGAGCCCTCATTCACCATTTATCCTCCATTCACACCACCAACACACACGCGTGCGCACACACACATACACATGCACACACACACACACACACACACACACACACACACACACACACACACACACACACACACACACACACACAGGTCTTTGAATTTGATAATGTTCTATGACGAAATATTCTCCAAAAAGGCCAATTACGAGTACAATGATACCAGGAAAATTCTGATGAAACATGTGGACATTATCAAGCACAACAAACCTCCAAAGACACTGTCTGTCTTTTAAATATGAAAAGACAAAAGAAGAATGAGCTAAGCAATTAAATAAAACATTTATAAAACATAAATACATTTATGTTTGTCATACTGACTCTACACATCTCTAACACTACTGCCACACTAACAAGGACAAAAAGCTTTTATATTTTGATTTGTGATCTAATACAATCTAATATGGTCTTTCTTGTCTGCTGAAGCCGTTAGTAATACCACTGGTCACCACTAGCCAGCAGTGTAACACAGGTGTTTATGCATTATGTCCATTTTCAAGATTTCATCAGACAGCTGGTCTCTGACCAGCACCCACACCTGAACTCAGAAGTAGTTCTTTCTATTAAAACTTACCCTTTACTATTGTCTTGGTGCTTATTTGCTGATTATACAAAGCCCTTGGCTGGTATAAACACGAGAGAGCCACAGGGAAAGCAAAGACACAGAGAAAAATGGCCTCTTGAGAATAGAGAAGCATAAAAACAGAGGGAACTGCAAAGCTAACACCTGTAGTTCCTGTCTTACGGCTATGCTTCAGGCAACAGCACAGTCGACCCTCTCCAGGTGAGACAGCTAAATAAAAAAATCTTTCTTCCTGCGTAGCTTTGAGTGACAGATTGTCTCAATCCCCAGTCTCTGACAAGAAGTGAGGGAGTGGAGTATTTTTTATACATCATCCATGATTTTTACAGAAAAGTTGGATCTTAAAACAGACGGTAGACATGACTGCAGGGCCGAACTATAGCATTGGCAAAAAAAAACATAACAGCGAAATGTGTTATGTACTGTAGAGAAATATTCTCAGGGCAGGAAGAGAAGTGCAGTAGAAAGCCTGACAGTAGCAGTGGGACCCCTAAGGTTGGAATTGTTTATATTAGAAACTAAAAAAGTCTTGCCTTAAATCCAGAGATGAGGAGATAGTGACCACATGCTGTCACTCCTCTTCTCTCTAATATTTTAGATTTGAGACATACCATGTCTCAATACACACACACTTTTAAATTTTGAACATCTGTTGTACATTTGTGTTTTGTAATTATGCTCAGTTGAGCAGCTTGGGATTAAACTATTGCTGACAAATCAAGAAAAGGCCAGGGAAAAACATGAGAATGGAAATGGGGAACCGTAACAGAGTGGTAGATTTCTGTTGACATCAGCCACAGAGAAGGGGAGAGATTATCATGTAGACAGTAAAGAAAGAATCAGCATTTTAGGCTGCCCTCCTACAGTAGTGAAGAAAAAATCCTTCTTTTTGATGCAGCCAGCAGGGACCTTAGCACACTAACCATGCTAAGGCCATACAAACACACTCTACTGAATTAAACATGACTATTCATGACAGCAGTCACAAGACACACAGTTGAAGCCAAAAATTTGACATACGCTTAGTCTATTCTCGGTTTTCCATCTCTCGACATGTTACTATATATTTCTATTGTCAAGTCAATCCAGGTGTCTACTTTGTAGGAGGTTATTTTAAAACAATCATTAGAAACAGATTTATTGTTCTGAGAGTAATTTATTTAATTCATTTAATTTTAAAATTGTAGTGGGTCAAAGGTTTACATGCATCAATTTGAGTGTCTCAAAAAGTCTTTTGATTTGAGTGTCTCAAAAAGACTTTAAAAAGTCTGGAAAACTCCACACATTTTTGTAATAACACTATGAAGCTTCTGTCTGGCCATTGTCATAATTAGGAGTTATTTGGGAGTGAACCTCTCGCTATAAAAGGGCCTAACTTTAGAGCCAGCAATTTTTTGCCAATTCAGCCAAGACCTCAAGGTGCAAAAATGACTACATGTCAATAAAGAATTTAATATAGTGTCATAGTTTTGTTCTTTAATCTAGATGGATGTTGAAGTGTTTTGCTGGTAGTCCTGCTATTCATAACTTCACATAAATGTACGTTAAAAATAAATAAATGTGCACTTGTGGTGGACAAATTGCTAAGGGTGTTTATGTAGTGAACATACAAGTGAATATGATCTATATGTATGTTACTTGCAGATTGTTGCCTTATAGACTAATACTTGACAAAATGCTACAGGAATTCAACAAGAGATTAGCCTAATCAATCATCTCTCGGGTGACTGTCAGATGACAATTAAGGGTGATATTTAACCCATTAAACTGCCTCACATTCAATACATAATAGTCCGTCGTGGAAGAAAAGAAAAAAGTAAATTCTTTACACACAAAAGGGCTACAAGAAAATTTAAAATTTAAAAATTCAGAATGGTAGACATGTAGCAAGCTCACTGTGACATCCAGGCCATCCACTGAGGCTAACATCTGAATCTAACACCAACTGGGGGTTCACATGACACAACACAGCATGCGCTGCAGAGGAGAGGCATGCAAGGAAGACACTGCACTGCTGAAACCCAAAGTTAGACATGGCAGTATGTCACCAAATTGTTCACTCCATGTAGTAAGTCATAAAATCATGGAGGCCATATAAAATATAACATTTGGTAGAATGTGTTGTGAGTATATTTTCTTATCCTAATGATGTTGGTGACTAACTGCTTAATGTTATTAATAAAACAAATGTTTCATAAAACACAGTTTTGAAAAAAATCCACTAATTGTGCTGGTGGTCACAGAAAATTTAGAAAAGGGGGTGTACATACTTATGCTGAGGACTGTATATATATCTTTATTCTCTTGTTTCTATACTTCTGTAAAGCTGCTTTGAGACAATGAATTATTAAACGTGCTATACAAATAAATTGAAATTGAAACATTTCGAATTGAAATGCATTAAATACAGAGGAAAGAGAGTAAAGCTTTTAAACTGAAGAACAACATCCCAGTTGTGAAGCATG